>NW_015114426.1:317239-368907 GCF_001443285.1 Poecilia latipinna | reverse complement strand
AATAAAAAAAAAAAAATATATATATATATATATATATATATATATATATATATATATATATATATATATATATATATATATATATATATATTATTTAGTATATATTTATTTATTGGGTTTTACATTTATGTTGTCATTGACTATACCTTACTATGACATGGAGAAGCCTGTGGGGGGACCAGCATTTTTCAAGAGGGGTCCAAGGCCCCTCCTGGCTCTGCCAACCCTTCATCAGATTGGAAACAGTTTCACAAACGTGAAACTTAAATGGAATAATGAAATTCTACTAAGAAACTTCTAACTTGGCTGACACTAAAGTAAAACTAGTAGATCATTCTTTTAACATTTAACCAATCCAAAGTTTGCAACATTTGTGACCTTCGACCTCGGTTCTAGAATGGAGGACATCTGGCCTGTAAGCACAGGTTTCTGCATCAGGTTAGCACTTTAATTTTCACTGACAAGTAAAGTCTTTAACAAAAAAATGCCATGAACAACAAAAAGTTAATAGATACAAAAATATACAACAGCTTTTGCTCAAAATCAGACTTGAGTGTCTCTTC
Organism: Poecilia latipinna; assembly: GCF_001443285.1. Lineage (NCBI taxonomy): Eukaryota > Metazoa > Chordata > Actinopteri > Cyprinodontiformes > Poeciliidae > Poecilia > Poecilia latipinna. The sequence goes on along the minus strand of NW_015114426.1, from coordinate 368,344 downwards.
CTCACAGATTAATATGACGAGGATCCATGTCTGATTCTTGTTGCAAAACTAATAAAACAGTTTTAGACAAAAAAAAAAAAAAATCTATCATGAAGAAAAAAAAAAAAAAAAGAAAACTCAGTTGGTTTTGAGTTTCAGTTTGATGACCAACAGGGTAATCTTTAGCTTTTTGGGAGTTTTGCACAGGAAGCAGGACAAGTTGCTGCAGTGATAACAGCCTTGTGACAACCAAACATTGAATGTCTGCTGTCACTGCATAACAGTGGATTGTTCACTCATTAATGGACTCTTTGCACCTCAGCTTCCGCGTTCGGGGAAAAGCGGCTCGATTGTTTCCGATCCAATACAAATATCATTTACATTAGGTGCTTGCAGTGCTTGGCCAAGGTTTGTACATCGATCCGAAGTCAGCTGGAGAAAGGTTTTAAGATGTACGCCTCGTTATACATTTACTGATACGAAGGTGAGTTTTACTTAAACTTTGTGGCTAACATTAACCTTAGCTTATGGCAGTAGGCGATATTCTCGGACATTGTTCTTGTAAAAATGTGCTATTTAAGTATCTAAACATTCTAACGGACAATGTTTTTACCTAATTTTCAAGTATATTATGTGTGTTTATTGTCGTTAGTGTCACAGACTAACGGGGAGGTTACGGTTCAGACTTTTTACTTACGAAGCCTGACGGAGCTCAACAAGCCTCATAGCTTAACAGTAGCGCAGCTCTGGTGTCAGAGATCTGGTTCAGCTGTTCAGGTTCAAAGTTGCTGTTTTTAGAAAAATATGACTGTGTCCCTTAATGTCTCCGTGTTATTTCGTTTTATTACCTTTGCATGTTTTCTGTGAAGAGCTCGAATATGACGGTGTTTACAGCAGTGTGTACAGGCGGATCAGTTGCTCGGCTGTCTGGCTCTGGTCTGCTCTCTGGTTCCCATAAACTCTTTCAGGCTGAATACAAGAGACTCCATGGAAATAACTCAGGGAGGCTCCTTTATTTACCATCGTATACCCGGTAGTTTTAGGCTAAAGAAGCTGATCCAGAGTGAAGTGAAGGCTGCAAACTTTGGGTTGTGCAGTTAGCTTTAACTGGTAGTGACAAATATTTACAAGCCACCATCTTCTTAATTCAGGATCACTTGGAAATTAATGAGAACTTAAAAGCCCATTATATTAGGAAGACAACAACGTTCATAGTATTGCGGGTTTTTTTGCATCTGAAATACGACTTGGTCTTTTCTACCAGTCATGGAAACTCAAAGCAGGAAAAAAGTGAGCCGCATTAGCTCCTGGAGATGTGACGTCAACGCCGTAGGTGCAAAGAGCCCATAGAGAATCCAACAGGTTCGCTTCAGCCAAACCTATGATTTGTTATTGCAGTAAGAAATTTGCTTTGAGTTATTCGTCTCTAAAACAGTCTTGCTGGGAAATTAAAAGTTATAATCACACAACAGGCAAATGCAGTCAGTACCTGACTTTTTTCACAGCAGTAACGATGCAGTCAGCTCCTGTTGCTCAGCAACGTTAAAATGATCCACAGGTTTGACAAAGTTCCTCTTCTGCGCATGCAGGTCTCTTTGGGGTCACATATCATTCACACAGATTTGACCCTTTATTGGGGCCAAATTTAATTAGTAGCATAAACACACACACACACAAAAAAAACTTTAATTGGAATTAAGCGTCAAAACCAACTTTGTGAACATAGCTTCGTGATTTATTTTATTTTATTTTTTTATTTTTATTTCCTAGTTAGAAATACAACAGGAGCAGTTCCTGAATTCAGAATTTCTTCTTGGGAAGAAGCATGTCTTTTGCCAGTCTAGTTCATTATCCAATATGTCTGCCATGAGTATAAAACTATATTAAATATATCAGTGAGCTTTTTCCTTTAGTGTTTGATTGCTCAAATTAGAGAGTTGTAATACTAAGGGCTTATTTTGCTTATAGCAGCTAGCACTGATTGTTTGAACCCTCTCAACTGTAATTTAATTCACAAATCTATCTTTGACTTCTGAGATAAATCAAAGGCAATGTAATTCAAGCAGAGGGAATATTGCATGCATTATTAATGTTAAAAAGATGTTTGTTGCTCAAGGTTTGGCTCAAAGTAAAGAATTAGTTGTAAGCAGTCAGTCAGTATCTGTTGACGGCGATTAGCATTATTTCTCTTTGGAAAAACCAGAAAGAATTCTCACTGGAGAATTTTGTTAGACTTATTTAAAATAAATATTCCCACAAAAATATTATATTCAAACTTTGAAATTATGAAGCCTTTACGTTTAATAATATTTTGTGAATTTTTCAAATGCTTTGAGCAGTGGTTATCGTGACCCACCAACGAGAATCAGTCCCCAATTCTGAAAACTTTGATTACTGCTGCATACTCGCTTTAAAAAAAAAAACTGAACTGTTCCTTTAAATCAATCGAGACTTTGCTGAAGCAGAAGATTCCAACATTGCAGAAGGGTATTGCTGTACATTTGTGCTTCATTAGCTACGAAAAGAGCATTTCACTGACTCTTGACCTGAATAAATAATGAAGGAGGATCTCAGATCCACACGCACACACACTTGGACAGAGAAACCCCACAACATGCGATGAAGCCGTCCACTGAAGCGGTCAGGCAGACACTCAGTGCATCTGTGCCGCACTAATCACGTCACAAACATGCACACGCACACATGCACACCGCTGCAAACACAAAATCTGTTCAACAATACCAGTGAAATATTAATCAAGGCTTGCATTTGGAATCTTTCCTCGGTGCGGTGAGCAAAGAGACAAAAAAGAACAACAACAGGAATCTCAATATCAGTACTTTGATGTTATTTCTCATATTTCCCACTATTATTATAATTTAGCAAAAGTCTTCCTGCAGGAGGGAGCCACATTAGACGGATGAAAATGAGGTTGTGTGTGTTAAAATAGAAAAAAATGGGACCATGACGAGTTTCCACAACAGCTTGTTCTTAATCACTTTACAACCCGGAAGAAACTGCCATTTCATGAAATAGATTCCTTAGAAAAACCGGAGGCGCAACTGTCAGCGTTATCTCATCGCACACAGATTAGATGTGACACAATATTTACACACAGCTTGTATGTGACAGGAAGCTGCAGCTTAAACAGCAAAATCCTTCAGTGTGCTTCTGGAACTCTGCAAAGATGGATCATATCTAACAGGCTTCACTACATCCAGGAGAACTTATACATTTTATCTTAAAATGACCCAAAAAAAAAGAGTTAAGGAAGCGCAGTTGAGCATAAACTCTTCAGCCAATGATGACTTAGAAATCTCTCTGGGAGCACAGAGTGGGAAAGCATTTGTCTTACAGAGTTCTGCTGTTTATCCTTATTTTTCACACTTAAATAATTCGAGTCATCAAATAAACTTTAATGTCAAAGACGATCACCAGAGTAACGTTATTTAACCAGGTAACAGTACTGGTTTATAATAATTACACAAAACGTGCCACCAAAATGGTTCCCATATCTGAGAATAAACGCCTTATTGCATTATTCAGATTGCATGGTTTTCATCACTTTTTCGTTTCTTCTTTCTAGCACCAATAGCTCAGTACTCTGAAATTAGGACCAAACTAATTTGTAAGTACATTTTCAGGAGATATCAGGTTGTTTTAAATCAATATTTCCTCTATATTGATGAAAATTTGTTCCAATGGTTGATTTTTTTCACTTATAACACATGAAAAATGTCTTGTCACAAAGTTGGCTGAAAAGTAAGTATTAAATAATTCTTATTGTTACATATTGTTATCAGAATGTGTGATAAAACAATTATTTGTTTTATCACAAATTATTGTGATAAAACTTTAAGTCCACATCCACCCCCACTGCGTTGTGAGTTCTGGTTTCATTTGGAGTTGGGTTCGTTACAGACTTGGAACTTTCCCACTTTAAAAACTGGATACATTTCTTTGTAGTGACATTGGTCACACGTTTCAATGGAAACCTCTGGTCTTAACAGGGAACAGCAGCTAAAACCAGCTTGATTTTTGACCAAAACAAAAAGAAGCTTCCTTAATTTGGACCAATCAGTCAGGGTGTTATGAAGGTGAGCAACTTTTTTTATATATTTCTGTTTTCATATTAGACGTCCTTCAGCGTAACTTTCCTGATGCACTAAATCATCACTGGTGTAATCACGCTGCAGTTGGCAGGTTGTCTCTGAGTTATTTTCCCATAGTTCAGTTCAGTTCAGATGACAGCTGCTGATGACGGTTTTTACTGAATCCCTAAGTGCCAGCTGTGGCCCAACGGTCTACTGAAAGACAACTGGCACACACACACACACACATGCGCACACGCACACACACGTTCTTTTGCACAAGAAGCCTTCGTGACCAATCGCCATAATGACTCTAGGGACACATGAGGAGTTTGAGGAAGTTCTTTGCCTTGCAAATTTCTCCATCAGAACCAAAACATCCAGATTTTTCCATCTGTAGCCACCAGTATTACCTCAATATTAGAAAAAATAAATTAAAAAATAGCCTTTCGTGATGTTGACACCGCTTTAGGTGATTACTGAGGGAGGCATTAACCATTAATCCTGTATGGGATGGCTGGAGTTTAATTCTACTATGATCCATGTTGCAATTCCAAACATTTACAGCTTCTTTTTTTTATTTGTTGAAAGAAATGCAGAAGGAAACACGGCTAAAGGCTCCAAACCAGTTCCAAGTGTCTGAGACCTCTAACCTTCATGAACAACCTTCCTGTAGTACTGTATCTCTTATATGCATTAAAAAAATTCCTGAATAACTTTTCGTGAAGATTTTATGCCAAGCCATGTCATGATGGCTTAAGTTTCATTTGTGCTTCTGGTTAGTGCTTCTGGTTAGTGGTCACTTCCTTATTATCTACTGAGATCTTCCATTTCAGTTTAGTCCTGTTGGGCCAATTTTTTTTTCTCAGAATTGTGAAAGTCAAAATTCAGCAAAAAAAAAGAAAAGAAAAGAAAAAGAAAAAATGGTCAAAATTCTATGAAAACAGTCAAAATTCTGAGATTAAATTCTGAGGCCCTATTTACATGACAATGATCCAACAAAATTTTATTATTTTTTCCCATTTCTAGATTAAAGAAAGAATTCAGAGATTACAGTCAGAATTCTTTTTTCAGTGGCTCTAATGCTCTTCCATATCTTCTCCACCTTTTTTCTTTGTATATGTTTAATTAATTTAGTGCTTCTTTCTGTTTATTGCTTCAGTGTTTTTCCTCTCTAACTTCTCTCTGCTTTATCTTTTACCTTTCCCTCAGCTCGCTCCCCTTCCCAGCTGCCTCTCAACTCCACGTTTGCCTCTGCCTGCTTCTTTCCCCAGCTGCATCTACTCCCCTGTGATTAGCTCCTCTGGTTCTCATGTCATCCTCCACTCTCTCCACCTCCCTTTCTACATCGTTCTCCACTGGTCTTTCCGTCTTTATCCCTATTTCTCTGTTCCACTTTGCATCTCTGTCCAACTTTACACCAAACATATGGACACTTGTTGCTCTTTCACGAAAACATTTTAATTTACCGATTTAGATTATGTTATTCCAAAACATCTGATCATTATTTAAGACACTTGGGGCAATGGACATTTTTGCTTCTTCAGTTCATATTCAAAATCCATTTTAAAGTAAGAAGAATTCACACTAGTCTCAGAAGTCTCTCCAAGCTCATAGAATCATACCAGTTTGATGCAAGTTATTAATCAAGGACAAGCAGAACAATAGATCAGAGTTTGTCCCATGCACACCCTTTATAACATTTCTATCAACATAAACTAGAAGCACAGTTTACAGTGAAAAGAGGAACCAGATAATGAACAAACAGAACCTGTGTGCCACAGCAGCAGATTTAACTGCAGATTCAGCCTGTGTGTTTTTGTCCATGTATCTGTCATTTTAACTTATTTTTTTTCTAAAAGTAAGCTTTTGGTAAAAACAGAAGGTTTACTAGCAGGAAACCTGCCAAGCTTGAGGCTGGTGAATTTGTCTTGAACAGAGAGGCTCAGGGTGGGATTCTGCTAGTAGTTCTTAACAATTGATATATTACCCACAATAGATAAATCTCCACAGAATTAACTTTGATGAAATTTTTTTTTCACACTTTGTGCCACCAAAAATATGTAAATACATTTTGTCCAAAAACTATGTATGTAAAAAGAAAAAGTTTAATTGTGTTTAAGTTTCTACTGTTTTGAAATCTGTATAATAAATTAAAGGAGCAGTATTATGTAAAATCAACTTTTTTGAGCTTTACATCACATTATGTCATTCCCTCATCAAAAACATTCGTGGAGTGCTGCTTTGACTCTTTCACGAATGTTTGAGAAATCCTCTAATCTCCAATGGCAACCATCCAGCTGTGTGAAATGCGTAGGTGGACCTAGGCGGAGCTTTTGCGCAGCTCCTCCTTGGATTTGCAGTTTCTGATTTTCCGCTTCACAGAGCAACTCCTTCAGACTAGCCAACAGCAATTAGCAAACACCCAGTTGTACTGCACATCTGCTGAGCGCTGAGCTCATTATAGGAGCGAACTCTCAGTGTAACTCTGGTTAAACGTTGTTAAAGGGTTAATAGAGGAGCCATGTTGTGATGACTTCCTGAAGGTGGAGTTTCAATAAGAGCAGAAGTTTTTAAAGAGACATAGGCCCAATTTCAAAGTGTTAAATTATGAAGTCACATTTATTTTAAGTCATATTTAATATATGCAGCATTTTTATAACAACTGAAGATAACATAGTTACTTTATTGAGCTATTAAATGGCGCCATGCGGCTGTAAAACACAATTCTGCCCCTTTAATTGAATGTAATTAGTTAAAGTCTAACCTAACAAAAACACAAATAGTCACAATTTGTGTTAGCGTTAGCTGTACTTTGGAAAGCTCTGTTGTGTAAACCAAAGGTGTTGTAAGGGCTACTTTTATCTAGTGAAAAAAAAATTACAATAAAACAGCTAACTTAATATTTTTGACATTTTTTGGAGAAGTAAACTCATTGTTACGTACGGGTTTAACCAGCGAGTTTGTTTGATTTTTTAAATTCGTCTTTGTAGCATAGCTAGCACAGCTATGAATGCTAGCAAAACAGCATGGTAGCTGGTGTTTTTGGTCAGTTTTCCCATCAGACATGAGGTTAGGTAAACATTACACTTTCAGCTGCCAAGTGTCTTTCACTTTCTGTCTCGCCGAGAGCAGCCAGTGTTCCTTGGCAGCTTCCACCGGTGGGTAAACTCCATGTTTCCACTGATTGCTGCTGTAGAGCTGCTGGCCAACAATTCTGCTTTGGCTGCAAAAGTGAAGTGGAAATTCCACTTTTTTTGTAATAATTTACACAGAGTGAATCTAAAGTTGATCAATGGTGTTTTTATTTATTATTTTAATTGGGAGATTGTCTCACTCAGAGAGAGGTTTTCTTCTTCGCCTCATGTCAGCGGCTACAGAATGAAAGAGAATCTGTATGGGAGCTGGGATCGAAGGGTCCAACAGCAGCCTGGAGGCCGTGTCTGCTTGGTGTGTTCAAAGGAGTCTGTTGTCACGTTAAAGTCCAGCAGATCTGTTTACATCGTACTTGGCAAAGGCGGAGGGCCTTCAGGTCCATCCAGCTTCTGGCAAGACACACTGTGACTCCAAGAAGCATGAATCATAAAAAAAAATACCACAGGGGAGAAAGGATTAGCAGCAGCAGAGCAGAGGGGGGAAAAGGACGTTTTGCAAAGATGAGAGTCAACAAAATAACTTTCTACATACACTGTAAAGAATCTGAATGTGACGACTGAAAAAAAATCTGTCTTCAAGACGTCCTGCGTGCATTTCACTGCACATAAATAAGCCTCAGCGTTTAGTTTTGAGTTGGCCTGAAAATTAGCAACATGGAATTAGCCTATTGATGTAGCGTAGTATCCATTTCTGGCAGAATTTCTTGAAAGCTAATACCTATGTACCAAACTATGAGGTGAGTTTTGATACAGCATGATGAGAAGTGTGATACAAACTGACAATGAAATGATCTAAACTTAAGATGGATGGAAAACCCATCCATTCATTTTCTAACACCCTTGTCCCTTAGTGGGGTTGGGAGGGTTGCTGGTGCCTATCTCCAGCTAACGTTCTGGGTGAGACCCTGGACAGGTCAAAAGTTGTGGGGCAACACAGAGACACACAGGACAAACAACCATGCACACACACACACACACATACTCACACCTAGGAAGAATTGTAGAGAGACCAATTAACCTAACAGTCATGTGGGACTGTGGGAGGAAGTTGGAGTACCCAGAGAGAACCCATGAATGCACAGGGAGAACATGCAAACTCCATGCAGAAAGACCCTGGGCCGGGAATCGAACCCAGAGCCTTCTTGCTGCAAGTCAACAGTGCTACCTACTGTGCCACTGTTATCACAAATAACATCTGTAATAGATAGTGAAATAATATTGAATTGATGAACTGGCAAAATTTATACTCAAAGTGAAGATTGTTATTGTTTGTTTTTAATCTAGATGACAGGATATCTGTGGTTGGACAAAAACGTAATCAGGTGTTAGTTGGATGTTTGTCCACACTGATAGAAAGTTAATTCCCCGTCGTGACATTCATCTGTGTGTTTGTGTTTCATGCAGAGCATCTTAACAGCTCCTCTCCATCTTGTTTCTGCACGTCTTGCTTTGAAAACAGTCACTTGTGGTTCATTTGTTCATGTGTGTTTTCCAAAGGCAGCCATAGGTGTGATGTCACGTAGTTTGTCACTAGATGATTTCTGTGCAGCCTCCCACGCTCTCATGGTCCTGTGGGGAAACTCAGGACTAATCATCCGTCTGCTGACAGATGGCCTGTCAACAAAACATGAAGAAATCTGTATTACACAACGCTCCCATCCTTTACCATTAGCACAAACAAAGGCTTTCTTACACTGATGATGCCCCATAATAGTTTTTGTAATCAATTTTCTTTATTGTGTCAGAATGTTTTCAATTGTTCATATGAAAAAGTTAATCAGTGTCCAAATGGACCTAACGAATAAGTGAGAAATCTGAGTGTAGGGGTGCCTTCAGTTACTGTGTCCAGGTTTTCTCTGGTCAGCTCCTTTAATTTAATTAAAATTAATTTAGTTGGTAGGGACAATGCACGCTAAATAAAGTTTTTGTAAATGTGCCAGAATTAGCCAAAAGGGCTATTTTTCATCCTTTGTCCCTTGACAAAGGTCAGTTTGTCTTGCTGCAAACAAACTGAGGCTATGTAATCTAGTTTATAATGATTTAACTACACCACTAATCACTTTAAAGCTGCAGTGTGTAACTTTTATTTAAAAAAAACATATTTCTTTGCCTATTTTCCGAAACTGTGCCTGTGTTGTGACAGTATGCTATGACACACATAATCTGTGAAAACATTGAGCTCCTCTACCCTCTCCCAGTCCGCCCAGCGCTAACTAGAAACAACCAATCACAGCCAGAAGGCGGGCTTTAGTGCTGTCAATCATTAATCTGGTGTAAAATGCCAGAAAGTCTCTTGAAAATGAAAATACAAAATTCCCAACAGCTACAGGGGTCAAGGCGGGCTCAGGTTGAGGTCTGAAGGGCCGCTTTCCCCCAACAATAAATGAAACTATATATACACAAACACCATAAAAATCTGCAGTGGCACAAATTTATCATAGCTCTGTACTTAGATCTCAGTGATGAGTGAAAACTGACAGAGGTGTTGCTTTTTGAAGGGGTTTCCAGTTTGTTTCACCCACTCATCCGTATGATGACATTTACATTAAGAGATTCACCCAAAATCTTGGGAACAGGGATCATCCTAAAACCACACCGAGCGATGTACTCAGGCGATCCAACGGAGAGGGAGAGAGGAAGAAAGGCAGATGGGTCCAAAGCGATAACGGATGCATCGCTCTGCAACAACACGCTAAGCTAACACAGACAACCCAGTTTTGTTTTCCCATGGGATATACAATCAGTCTCACAGAGAGAGACTGAGACACACAGCCACACACACACACACACACACACACACACACACACACACACACACACACACGTCAAAAACCCAGAGATCCCATCTGCCCTGACGCTTTAATCAGCTTATCACTCCCTCCTCCGTGGCCATTCAGGCCCTGACATAGTTCTGCTGTACACAGGAGTCAAGTATACTGTCCCACTGCAGCAGCCTGCATCAGCTGTCGCTAGCTAACCCTGAAATAAAGGGAGCTCTGATGTAGAGAAACACATCCCTTAAAAATACAGATGAAGAAACATCTATAATCTTGTACCCGCACACAGTTGGGCCCATTGTAGGCAGAGAAAACAGGAGTGAATTTCAGCCAAAAATCTCAGAAATTGTTAGATTAATCTCAGAAGTTCTGTAGAAAAAAACTTGGACATTTCTGAGTTTGAAAAGTCAAAAAAAAAATTTATTGCAAGAAAAAAACTCAGAAAGTTTCTGTTTTTTTTTTTTGAGACTTTTGAAGATTTTTCTAAAAAAATTATGAGATTAAACTCAAAATTTCTCAGTTGTTTCTCCTGACTTTTCAAACTCAGAAGTGTCCAACTTTTTTTCCAGAAAATTTCTGATTGAGATTCAAACGTCATTTTTTTGTTTCAAGCAGATTTGTGATTTTTCCAAATCAGAAATTTCCAATTTTCTTTCAATTCAGTCAATTTAATTCAAACAGAAAAAAAAAATAGACAACAAGCATGTACTTTTCAATTCAGGAGAACTAGATAGGTTTTACGGTGCGCATTTCGTCCTGAGACAGACTTTTCACTCAGAAAATGACACAGACGTGGCATCCAGGCGAGCTAGCTGAGGCTCACAGACATATGAGCGTGTTTGTATTCCAACAGCATGCCAGAGCCCAGCTGATCCTTCGGTAAATATTGACATATGGTCGGTTTGTGTTGGGAGAAGGAGCATTAGGATGACACAGATGATTTCATTGGGGTAGGGGAGGGGGCGTCCTCATCATCCGTCCACAGAGAGCCATCAGCGGGAGACATCGCATTCTCACACTGCATGTGTTCCTCTTCCAAAAGCTTCAGGGGTTAAGCGTTGTGTGACTTTTTATTTTTCTTATTTTTTTACATCAAACCTTGCCATCACATTGTTCAATGGGTCAGAGGTGCTGCTTACTTTGGGTTACATAATGATCCAAATGTCTGTGCTGGAAATGAGACAAATCGTCATCCTATCTTCTCAGTCAGATGTGTTTCTTATGTAAGTGTCCAAAAGGGTTGGAGTGGAGGAAACATCAGCTCCCCCTTTTTGCTTCTGCTTCCTCAAAGCAGAAGAAAAGGTCCTCTGTATAACTCATTATACAGAGCACCGCTCAGTTTTGAGTGGAAAAATATAAACACTGTCAATACATACAAGATATATTGTTTAGGTCGTGTAAAATTCTTTTTTTTTCCCAAGATGTTTCAGTCATTGATTCATGTCTATAGAAGCTGCGTTGGTGTCCTTTCTTAAATACTGAATTATGGATGTAACCGCTGGAAATGGCCTTTACTACCATCATTCAGACAGCACACGGTCAGACAGAAATTCCAAGATACTTTACTTAACCCAAAGGGAAATGAAATGTTGTAACTAGTGCCATTCAAGTATCTTCAAAGAGGCGTGTGGATGGTAATGCTGTTGGCAGGATGGATCTCCGGCAGCAGTCAGTCTTGCAACAAGTCTGGAGAAGTTTCTGTCTGAACACTGTTGCTGTGTGATAGTCTCACGATGGTCATTTATGACAGCAGAGAGAATATTCCACAGTAACATCTGCAGGATGACACCTTCAGTTGTTGGCAAACTCTACTAATCCACCTCATTTGCTTTGGTCTTGGAAAGTCAGGTCTTGGAAGGTCTGGTCTCAGTTTTGGAATATCTGATCTTGGAAGGTCTAATCTTGGTCTTGGTTTTCTGAAGAATCAGTGTTAAATCCATCCCTGGTTTCTGCAGCAAATATGAGTCTCTTCTTAAAGTCACCTGAGGCTTTTGCAAATCAACTATTCAAACCAGCCATGTATTGTGACCATGCATGATTACATAATAGCGAGGATGCTGGACCCAGACGTAGCCTTACACAAGCCTACATTCCTATTTAATCCATCGTGGCTCTTGGTCCTGTGGAAGTGGGTGAAGCAGTGCAGCGAGTTTCAGGGACATTATTGAACTGATCCATCATTCATCCACAAGGAGAAACATTTATGGAGGCCCTGTTACATTTCCTCTAGTTTAGTGTTTGAACCTCAAGCTTCTCTGCCATGTTTGAGCCTCTGAACTGTTGTGGCATGTCGTCTTGTTGGATCTGTGATTCTTCCCCTGAGTGTTTCTGCCTGTTAATGAGGGCTGCTCAGGACAGCAAACAGCTGCTGTCATGATGCCCCGCTTCATCGGTTCACATTTGTCCTCTGGCCACCCATGTCCTCCATTAAGGGAAGTACCAAGAAAAAGGAATCAAGGTTCCAAAAGAAATTCCGCGTACTTCTCAGATCATTCTTTTCCCGCCTCCATCTGTTTCGGCTGCACGATTTAGGGGCAAAACCAATTACCTCTGAACAGCCCTGGAAAGACAGCATTTTGGAAAACGCTTTGAAGCTTCTGGGTGGAACTTGTAATGTTCTACAAATGACAAATCTAATCAGTCTTCTGTCAGTGGTTCCCAGCTCAAAATAGGTGTAACCTACAGTGCAGATGTCTGAAAACTCCACCTCTGGTGGGAAAAGACCTCATCCGATGTGGCGTTTGATCCAGTCTGTGCTGGAAAACAGGAACAAAAAGGAAAGTCTTTATAGTGAGCCAGCTCAGTTTTTAGTTCTCTGGAAATTCATTGTAAGGGAAAAGTCATTTTCTATTAAAGCGAGCTGAATCATTGTTATAGAAATCCAGGATCTAGATTCTAGATTTGGATTCATTCAGTTATTGATTAAATAATAAAAAAACACTCCATGCCCCTCTATTGATCTAATGTTCTTACTATTTCAAAACATTGTCTGGCTAAAACATACTATTACCTAAATTTCTAACACAAGTGAAATCAGAGTGTGGAAAATAGCTCAGTGCAAGTTATATATTACTGCTAAATTCTTGTTCACCAGGAGTGAATGCAGCAAGTCACCGACTCAATGCAATCTGCTGGAAAACTTTTCAACCAATTTGAAAAATAAACTGTGTTGTTTAGTAAATAGGATTCATTGTAAATGTAAAAGAATTTGCTCGTTTGGATTAAGATGACATTTTTCAGGAAACATTCCTTATGAATTGGTGCTCTAAAATAAGCTGGATTGAAACGTCTTCAGCTGCCTCGAATATTAAAAAAAAATCTTTAAGAAAAACTGCTTTACCGTTTCATACTGAAGCACACTTCTGAGCTATAAACTTAAATCATTTCATCCAAACAAGTCTATATTTGTTATTTTTTTTATATATTTTCTGACATCACATTTCAAATAAGAATAGAATTTACTGCTTTCACACCCATTCATTTTACCTCTTTAATAGTGTTTTATGAAGCAGTTGAACCCCCAAAAAGAGATTTAAGAGCTCTGAAAACAGGTGTGGTTCAGCTAAATGAGAAACCCCCGTCTGCTCCCCCAGTGAAGCGAGAGATGTTCTGAAATTTACAATAATGGACTCTTAAGACAGCCACAAAAAGCAGGAAAGTGAAGAAAAACTCCCCTGGGAAGCTCAGTCTGAGAGCTGGGTGTCAATTATTGATGCAGGAGTGAGATCTGAATTACCAAGAGTAACACTTGCCTTCACTTAAAAGTGCCCTGCAAAAGTATTCATGCCCCTTGATCTTTTTTTATTGCATTTAGTAAAAACTTCAGTTCATTTTATGTGATAAAGAAACAAAGTCGTCCATATTTGGAAGGGAAAAAAGGAAAAGGATGCAGGATTTTCTTTTTTCTTTACAAATAAAAAGTAGGGTGAATTTTTACTCAAGCTCCTGCATTCCAATGCACTTACATAAAATTAAGTTAAACAAATTACCTTCAGAAATCACAAAATTATGTGCAAATTCTTCTTGATAGAAATCTAGTTCTGTGAAACAGAGGTGTGCGATACTTTATATTTTGGAATCGATCCGATAAGTAAATATAGGACCTGCATCACCAATACCAATATTGATAAGGATACTTATTTAAATCTGATATGTCATCAAGCTGTTTTGTTTGAGTTCACAGAAAAATTACAAGATTTCAATGTTTAGTTGTGCAAAGCCTCAAACCCCAAAAGACTGACTGTGGAAGGCAAAAAAAAAAGGAAAACTATGTCTAATTTTAATTGAACTTCACCAATATATCAAGTCCAACTTTGGGTTAGAAGTCTGACTATACCATGACATGATACTTTAGCTGAACCCAGAACAGATTTTGCATAATAACCTGAGGAAGTAACACAAAGGCTTCTTTAAAACTCAAAAGACAGAAATAAAGACGACAAGTTAATATTCAAACATATTTTATTAATGGATTCAGGATACACCACTGTAAAGCATTTTGGACCTCTTTATCAAAGACTCTTTGGGCATCCAGTGCCTGAAAAAAAAAAAAAAAGCATATTTTGTTTTCAGACGCTCTCTGAACTGATTGCCACTGCACGCTACTGCTGATTCTGGTGTGAAGAAGAGGAAGACCCGACCAGACTGAGAACAGTTCAACAGAAGTAGAAGCAACAAACAGGAAGTTTAATACAGACCGATTCTCTCGCGCTGCGTGCGGAGCAGCAGCCAACACATCGCATCCCTTCTGTTTACTCACTGAACGTGTCTCTGCATGTGCATTTAAATGCGACTCAGCCTGATCTCTGCACACAAAATCCCCTATAGTTAAAAAAAAACAAAAAAAAAACATTAAGTTATGTTTTCCCAAATAAATATTGGTCCATTTATTACTATGCCCTCTTCCTGAGTCACGGAAGATGTGAGATCATCCTTCATCATATGACTCGCTCTTCCCCCCCGTGCCAAGACGCATGTGGTAAACCGATTTCCCAGGCTGCACCAACGCAGAGTAATCCAAGACTGCATCAGAGGCAACAAGTAAAAATCAGATAAAAACTCCCCTGTGACTGAACTGGATGTGCTGTGAATCTGGAAGCCTGGGGCTCGCTTCCTGCTTTTTTTTTTTTATCTTTTTGATATGACGTGCTACGGTATAGTGTATACAAACAGTTCACTTGCATGCTGACAGAAACATTTATAACAGTCTTACAGCCGACCATTTTCTCTGTAACTTTTTAAAAATACGCACATATTTGTGGAAGCTTTATTTGTAGGTTTCACAGTATGAACGTGCTTCTCTTGCTCCTCTGCTTTCAATAGTCTCTGTGCTGTGCAACGTTTTGGCAGTCTGTAGCCAAACTCTGGTATAAAACACACACACGTACACACACCCTTACAGTACCTATAGGAACCTTTTAGCACCCTCTGCCTTCATTCTCACCAGCATTGACAATAATCTGTTATTGCTTGCAAATACCAATTAAATAAACTAAAAGAATGTAGCAATGCATTGTCCAGTTGCAGTCCTGACTTGCAGCCTTTAGAACAGAAACTAAGGGGTGCACCGACTGATCAGCCGGCCAATCAGCCAATACTTGCATGTGAAACCGATCTTATCTAGAAATCAGCTGCTGATTTTCTGTTTGTGTACCGTGAGAGACGGTAAACAAACAGACCCGCCGACCAGGTCACGTCTTCATGTTAACCATAGTCACCCTGCTATTCCCAACTTAGACACTAAATTTACCAACTCTTCAAGGAAAACATTTGGTATTTTGCCAAAATCGGAAACAGCAGGTCAGATTCCGAAAGATCACTAATCGACCAGAAATTTGCAATCGATGCACCTCCAACATAAACTGAGTCATTTCTGTCTTTTTGTCCAGAAAAAGTGAGTCCTCACAGGAAACTGAAGATAAACTACCAGATGACCTGGAACATTGATCCCGAACGTGGAAGTAAGGCAGCAAAACAAGAACGAACAAGCCGCCATCATCAGTCTAGACGTTCGAGACGCCACTGTTCGCCTCTCTCGCCTGCCGGATGCCGTACAGCCACTTGATGACTCGTGCGTTCCTCTCGATGACCGAGATCCCGTAGGGGACTCTGTCGTTCGTCCTCAGGGGCCCATCCTCGTCGTCCTCCTCCTCGTCACCGCCTCCGTACCCCCTCATCCGCTCTGCATCGTCCCCGCACTCCGAGCTGGGCGTGCTGACGCTACGGAGCTTGGAGACGGACACGATGTCTGAGTTGGCCCGGGTGAAGCGCTCCACGCCGCCCAGTCCCTCCACCTCCTCCGGGTCCAGCCCGCAGTAGTTGAAGAAGCGTTCCAGGTCAGCAGTGGCGCGTGAGTAGCGGTCGCTCAGGTCCGATTTGGAGCGGTGCAGAGATGGGTGCTTGCGGGAGGAACCTTTGGAGCTGGCATTGGAGATGCGCGTGAAGGCTGGGGAGGCCGGCGGGATGACGCCCGCTCGGACCAGCATCGGGCTGGGGGGTGGGTAGGCCGGAGGCGATGGCAAGGTTTGGGATGAGGAGTTGACCTTGGCTGGGAGCTGATTCTGTGATTGAGGAGGCGGCGGCGGAGGGGGGAGCTGGGAGTGTGCAACCTGACCCTGGGGAATCTGTCGGGGCCTCAGGTGGGGATGCAGTGCAACTCTCGGAGGCTTCTTCACCTCAGCATGAGGCCGAACGTCCACTCTGCGGACAGTCACTGAGTTAGGGGCATTGTAGGGGGCCTGAACACCGCGTACAACCCGTGCTGGGACGGGGGGTGGACGACGGGACAGTTCTGCTGCAGGGGCGCAACGGTTATTGCTAAGCAGGGAAGACGTGCAGGAGGAGGTGGACGAGGAGTTGTTGGTACTGTGGTTCAGGGGCTTGAGGTTGTTGATGAGTCTGTTGCTCTTGTCCTGCTCTGCAGACAGGCTGCTGCAGATACTCTTTACCCCTGACGATGGAGACGATGAGGAGGGGGAGGTGGAGGAAGACGACTGTGCTCCGTCACATACATCATTGATTAGATTATTCAGGATATCCAGGTTGAAGGGTCTCCTTTCCCCCAGCACCTCGCTGCCTCCCCGGTTCTCCACATCAGCTGGGCAGCGGGGAACCTTCCGGGTGGTCGGGGCACCCACATTGCCCTGGGGCATCATCACCGGGGGGACAAGGGGCTTCCGGATGAGCGGTGCCTGGATGGGCGCCTGCCGAGTCAAGGCCACCTGCTGGCTCTTCACATACTTGGCCTTGTCGGCCTCCAGGCGCTCCACGGCACTCAGCTTGCGGGTTCCTGGCTCGGCAGGGGGGCGGAAGTAGTTGGGACCCTTGTTGAGTATTCTGAAGGGTCTTCCTGAGGTGAAGGCAACGCCGGCCAGACGGCCATCTGAGGGCCTCAGCGTCTCCACCGGCATCACTGCAGGACCTGAAGCAGAGACGGAGGTTATTGGAGAATTCTTATGACTCTTACGTCAGACATCCCACCTCCCCGCTCTCTTGTGCCCACAGCCCACATTAACTTCCTTACCAGTTGCTGATCTGAGGTCCTTGCTTTTCTTCTGTCCCTCCTCTCCTCCTTCTTTTCTTCTTCTCTTTCCTCAGTCAAAGACTACTTGTGGGACTGGGTCAGCCGAGGTCAAATTCCACATCAGGACCGTCCAGACTGCCTCTGGCACCTCGGTGGCGACCCACTTGGGTGGGGGTTAGGTAGGAGATCAGGATCAAAGCCTTAATGAAGAACTCAAAGGTCCGCAGATGAGCCAGTAGTGATAGCAGTAACACGGCAGCCTTCTCTGATCCTCTTTATGACGTCCTGCTCGTCTGCTGCAGCTTATCCGTCCAGCTGTGATCAGAGGCAACCACTCAGCCAAGCCGCTTCAGTCCTGGAAAGGTAGAACAAGGAGTAGTCCGGGTCAGACTCAGATGGAGTTTCTGGTTGTTGCTCAACAAGAAAAAAAAAATAACAAAAACATCCATACACTTAGAAACACACTCTCTCTCTTTCTCTCCTCACACCGACACACACAGCTCTCTGTCTGACAGACGGAGACTCTCTTCAACTCTGGAGTGGAGCAGACTGGGGGGGGCAGAGAGGCTTTAATACTACGTCTGGCTCCTCCCAGGCGCCCAATCACGCTGCAGGCCGGGAGTCGTGGAGGCGGGAGCCACTCCTGTATTGGCCCGGCTCGAAAGGCACTCCAACCAATCAGATCTCTCCCCACCTCCCCTCCTCCTCGGAGCACAACAAAACACTGAGGCAAGGCTTTCATTCAAATGAAAATTCATTGAAAGGGAGAAAGGGGTGGACGGGTGCGGTGGGAGGGAGGGGGTGGCAACGGACGAGACAGATGCAATTTTTTACATTGACTTGCATCAAGCTCAGTGGGGTTCTATGACGACGCTGTGCAGAAAAAAAAACACACAATCGCACTTCTTTGTTCATCTCTGTGTCGGGAGGAGAGGAAACAAAGTGAAGAGTCTGTGTGTGAGCAACTGATTCTTTAAACAATTAAACAAAGGATAGTGTTATTTAAAGATATAAAGTGGTTTCCACACAGTTTAATAGTTTATGTTGGGTAAAACACAACTGAAGTCATGAAATGATGGTTTAAAGTTCAACAAAGGCAAACAGAGAAAGTTTCTATCAATTTATTTCTAGAAATAACAGCGATTAATTTAGGATTATTTACCTCAGATGTCAAAACTTCAAAGTGTTGCTGATATGAACAATCTATTTACTCCACCTACGTGTTTTTGGCTCTACTTCTACAGAAAAACAACTTCCCCTCCCCCAGGACAGCCGTTCATCTTATCATTTACCACATTACCTCTACAGTTACATCACACTCAGTTAAAGGGCTTTCTCCTCCCTACCCCCACCTCTCCTCCACCTGCAACCCATCTATCCACACAATTTAATGGGGCTTTTTTACTGCCATCCTCCTCAGCATATGAACTCATTGTTTTTTCCCTGAACAACAGCAAATTAGAAAGAAGACAGAAAGCAAAACACATCACCACGGCATTAAGAAACAGGAAGTTGGTTTGTTTTAATTTGAGCCTCAAGAGACAGAAAAACATGTTTACTGAAGCTACGCAATACGTCCAGTTGAAGTTATCATTGCACTGTGTGCAATATTAAGACAGACTGAAAAACAGCTTACACCCATAAGCCATCAGGGCTTTAAATGCCACTTATTACCATTTATAACCCAATTTTAAATATTCAGTAAATATTTGTTATTGGCTGTTATTGATATCGGACATCTGCATCAGCCCAAATTTTTAAACTGGTGCATCCCTAGTTCCTATGTTTTTAATTTGACAACATCTCCACTACTAAATTTCTCTCTTGCTAGCAAGATGGATAAAATACAGCTTATTAAAACAATCTATTTTGCTATAATACAAAACAGTTAATCATTTAATATTTTCTGTAACTCAAAAAAGTTGTTTTAAAACATAAATGATATCTAATTAACGCATTTTGATTCAAAGTGAATTTCAAATTACTGCAACATGATTACATTTGCATTATGCTGTACTATACAAATGAAAACATCACGATATTAAATATTTTACTTTACACTGTAAAGTATCTACATTTAGCAACACTAAATGAACAAAAATGATCTTTCACAACACTTAAAAGTTACTTTGTCACAGAAACTAGGTAGTGTAGATGGTAGATTAAGCTTTCTTTAATATCTAATAGGCTGAAACTGGCAATCTACACAGTTAGAAATTAAGTCTGACGTCTTAGAGAAATTCTACACAATAAAAGTCTGTATTTGACAGAGTTTCAGTGAGCATCACAAGTGTTGGCTCTAAATTCCTCATCAATCCAAAGTGATGAACGTGATTCAAAGCAAAGCTCAAACATGACCTTCAAAATACCAATCTTGCTTAAGTTCATAAGTTAGATTATGAAGAAAGCCGGTTTGAAATTTCTTAATGCTCAACAGATCTCTTCCTCTAGCGTGCTTGGTGGTTTGGATGAAGCAAGAGGAGAACTTCTCTTTCAGTAATGACGACAATTACTGAAGTAGGTTTGGATAAGCCTGATGAGCAGGAATAGATTTAAGGAAACTTAGAAGGAAAGGAAAGGTTTCAGAGTTTACTCTAGCTGTTGGGAATTTTCAGCTGAAGGAGGAAAATTGATGGCATCATTTCCATTTGTTTGGACAACAACTATCTGAAAATTATTCTGCTCATCAGGAATGTAGTTTTTCTGATGACTAAACTTCCTTGTCAAAAACTGGTTTCTGTTAACACAACAATCTCTGAATTCCTCTTGTCTTAAGATTTGAATATAAGTGGAATTTCTCTTTAACACAGAATTCAGTGAGCTGAATGCAGCAACCATCAAAACTCTACAATTTATTTATACTTTTCATAGATGGTACGAGAATCCTGCTAGTGAAGGAAAATTATTCATGGATTTCTTCATCAAGCATATCTGTGAAAATGCAGCTAATGAAGCTGAAATACCGACGTGCAATTCTACTTGACACACTATTGGTAGACGTTTGGAAAACATCTCAGTTCCTGAGACACTTGAAAGCTGAATGAGTAAAACAGAACTTTGCTTGAATCTGATGGTTGAATAACCTCAATAACAGGCTAAAAACAATATATTTGTTATTGAGCTCATAAGTCTATTTAATTGCTAATTTATCAGCAAAAAGGGGTTTTGAATTTAAAATGCTGCTTATTTTGTCAGCGTAGTTTTTAATAAAATGTGATCAACTACAAACTGCTATTCTCCATTGTTGCTTTCTTTTGACAAAATCAGCAATCAGACTCCCTGATGTTGGCAAATCATTTAAACAAATTAAGGACTAGATGCCACATTAGCTTAAACCCATCTGCAGATAACTGACCCAATGACTCATGCATTATTCAGAAACTGTTTACTTACAAGGTAGTCATGAATAGAGAGACAGAGCACCAATTCTCATTAAGCTGCTAAATAAATTCACCCCATGTGGAGATCAGGTTTGGTCTAAGTATTTAAATGTGAAAGCTGTAGAGCTATGAGTATGCAAAATATCTCCAGGCTGGAAAGTCGTTCCAGCTGAATACTGTAGCTATTGTCATTCGTTTTCTCATGAAAAAGGGTCAGACGGCTAAACGGTCATCTCCACTAATGTGTGTGCAAACAACACCGCTACCCCACTGATCAATAGACCACATTAGCACCAATCAGCGTGAAGCACAAAGAAAACAAAGTGTAGAAGCATTTTTTGCAGCCACACACACACACACACACACACACACACACACACACACACACACACACACACACACACACACAAAAAACGGCTGATGTCTCCAAAAGCATCAGACCACAGTCCCAGTCCAAGAAATGACATCTCTTTTCCACAGTGGAAACTTCGATTGGTTTCCTTATTATAAAAAAAGTGTGATCCACAGTGGTATGAATAAGACTGCTTTTTACATTTAGTATTTCCAACCACTAACTGTGGTTGGTGGATGGTGGCTTATGGTTTGTGTCTCACAGTGGATGTAACAATGTGGAGGGCAGACGATGTGTCAGAAAGTGAGTGGGAATGTTGCAAAAGAGATTAAATGGAGCAATAATAAGATGACATACCAGCTGGTTTTAAGGTCAAAGTTAACGAGAGAATAAAAAGAAAGTAGAAACGTGAG
Source organism: Poecilia latipinna (assembly GCF_001443285.1). NCBI lineage: Eukaryota > Metazoa > Chordata > Actinopteri > Cyprinodontiformes > Poeciliidae > Poecilia > Poecilia latipinna. The sequence continues at coordinate 346,675 of NW_015114426.1, read as the reverse complement.
GGAAACAGGTTCCTCGACAAAAATCATGTAATCCTGCACAAAAAGTGTTCACACCCATTTAAGGACAGTGAAAACATGCAGAAGGAGCTCTACTCAACTCCATGTGTGGTGGAGACCCTGAACACACCATCACCATGGTGACAAATGGTGGTGACAGCGTCAAGCTCTTCGTCAGGAGGTGGAGGACAGCTGGGCAAAGCAGATTTTTCTCTACATGTGCAAAGTTAGTAGAGGTAAAGGCCTTGCAGGAGAAATATCATGATAAGGTTGCACCAACTGATCGGCTAGCTGATCGGCCAATACTTGCATGTGAAATCGATCTTATCTACCTCTGCAAAAGTCTAAAATAGATGTTGTCCCGGTTTGCTCTGCTGTGAGAGGACTGATGGACCCACCCACCAGATCACATTTTCATGTCTGCCATTAACAATAGTCAACCTACTTTTTGCCAACTTTAGCATTATATTTTGCAAGAAATGGTATAAGAAACGGTATAAGCCAAAGTCAGAAAGTCAGGCTCTTTAAAGATTGGGGAACGCCTAGAGAACTGTTTTCCAAATCTCAGCTGTTCAAACAGAAAATGGTACAAAGAAAATTGGTTTCTTGGGTACCTCAACATTTCTGGACCTTTTCTTCATCACATGTCACAATTAAATAACATTATATTTAATTAAGATTAAATGTGTAAATAATGTCCAAAACAGTTTATTGGATCATACTGACATAATTTCTTCCACTAATAGAGTGATTGGCCAGAAAATTGCAATTGATGTAGCCCCTAAAAGGCTGTTAAGGGAAAAAAAGCAAACTTTGAAAAGCTTAAATTATTTCTCATCCACGTAATTATATACTACCTTCCCAACAAAATACATTGAAGTTTGAGGTTTCAACATAACAAAAACTTAAAAAGTTCAGCGGGGTTGAATATTTCTGGGAACAGTTTACTTGGAAAAAAAAAACAGAAAAAGAGGATGTAGCCTTCTGAAGGTCCAAACAGTGAAGGCCTTGGCCAAGATGAGTTCATATGTGTGTATTCTGTGACGCCAGATTGTCGGTCATATCACAGCGGCCTTGGTCCCTGCAGACACTGACTCCCCACCCCGAGTCAGCACTGAAAACAAGAAAAGCTCCGCCCCAAAGAGTTGTCAGAAATGTCCTCTAATCACACGTGGATTTGACTGGAGGAAGTCTGGTCAAGTTTGATTACAATAAAAAAGAAGAAAAAAGAAAAGAAATAGTGAGAGACAATTTGCTCTCGAGTTTCTAAAACTAAGTGACCTGGTAAGTTTGTTAGCAGTGACGTGAGGGTTTTCCCCCGATGGACGAGGCAAGCAGGAAACATTTTACAACAGCATGACAATAAGAAAGAGGAAAAAAAACAACTAAAGGTGCTCAGCTATCTAGGTGTGTTTGCGTCTTGCAGGACGGTCCTGTTTTTACGGGTCGTCTATTTTTGGCTGCTTACCATTTTCCAGGGAAGATTTCAAACAATACACTGGAAATGTGATTAAAGATTAAAGATTAAAGATTGCAGAAGAATTTATCTTCACCTGACACATGCAATATAACAAACACTGATGCGGACTTAGAACTAGCAGTTAAGGAGCGCTGTCGATTGGTTTTGGAATGGAAACAGACATAAAACAGACAAAACAGCGCACCAAACATCAAGTTATTGGAAACTTAAGAATTAACAGAATAGAATCACTTAGACAGGTGGTGCTGACATCACCTTTCTAATTCTTATCATGCCTGCCATATTCAAAGCTCTAACTATGCCCAATTTGAATTTTTCAAACCAGGCTCCATTTTATCTTACCACTCATAATCCCACAGGGACATCCTGACTTCAACCAATGACAAACTGAAACAAAGAGTTCAAAAGGCTATCTGCCCATCCCTTTAAAGGCTAATTTAGGTGGGTGTGGGGGAGGGGCATGTCATGGGGTCCTGAGATGTCTAATGAAGACAGACAGCCCAGCAACACGTCTCATTGTCTTGGCCTGGACACACTGAGCTGTGAACTCATTTCCTGGAATCAGAAATGACCAACATGCATAACTAACATGACCGGACTTCAGAGTTATGCAACTATATTAACTGCAAAAACAACCACTGAACCATGAGTCAGTTGTTTTAGCACTTAAATCTCTCTTTGGCAGCATCCCGACTTCCCCACTCTGTCTATCAGCGCCTCCACCCCCCAAAAGGTGGGAAAGGATGCAAACAAAAACTTTTCGTGTTGTACAGCGTTTGATGCATGCACCTATTTATAAATATTTTACTGAGTTGGTTAGAAGCGAAAGGAATGAGGACAATTTTAGCTTAAAAAAATATTAATGAAGACAGAGAAGGAATTTGAAATGATTGTGTCTTTCAAAGCAAATTCAAAGACAAATTATTGGGAAATCTTTCTTACTTACTTCTCGTGACAAAATGTTCATTGCAGCCTGATATTCAGCAAGATTTTGCAGAAGAAGTGGAACTTGGAGAAAGAAGAAGCCAACACGATAATTGTGTTAGGTTATTTCACAATACTGCCCTGCTGTAAGGCCAGAAAAAAAGCTTGATCATCTATGAACAGCTGGTAGAAACTCAAAAATCTGATTTTTTCTTTCTGATCAATGCATGCAGAGCATGGAGAGGCCTCTGCAACAACAACACTCTTCAGTGTAACAGTTGTTACAGACAACTTTCTATTTTAATAACTTACCATCTCTTTACCTTCTTAAACTTTTTATGCTGCATTAAATAACTTTGATGAGATACAGAACCTGGACGCATGGCACAGATAATAGGCTAAAACTTATTGCAACGCAAGTAGTTTTAGGCAAAACATATTGCATACATTAACATTGCAATAATGATGAATATGAAGCCTACTGTGTTTTAATCTTTTGAGTTTCTACTCTGTCATGGAACATGCTGGCTTTAGAAATGTTACAGACATCAATTTCAAGAGGATCGTTCACATTAGACGTGAAGGAAAGTTGGAAAGTTTAATATCCGATTCCTGCCATTTTTTTTCCCTTTTATTTAGAACATAGCAACAAAATCCTGGTTTACACCAACTTTTCTCTCTCTCATCTAAACAGTGTCACTTTACCTCTCCTCCAAATAATTACACACCTCTGCTGCAGGAAGGCTAGAAAATGATCATAGCCGGCTAAAATCAGCATCAAAGCTTTGCAAAATCAGATTAAAAGAAATTGGCTCCAAATCAAATGATACCGTTTCACAGCTGTTTTGTGTTTGACCAAACAGCTGAAGCATGCAGTTTATTCAAATCACTGCTAGCATCAATGTTAACGATTTTAGATGAAAGCAGATACAGTTTTGCATAGAATTCTCTTTTTACATTTTCCCAGGAATGATTCTCAAAACAGAGATGATAAATCCCCAACTGATCCGAGAACAGAGTTAGCCATACATTAGAGATGGAATGAGTGGCTGAAGGCAACTACTTTCACCTCACTCGGCTGGAGCTGATCCGCAAAGATAAGCAGAACACACACACATGCACGCACACACACACACACACACACAGACTTTGACTGTCACACACCTGGGGGCATAAAGCACACATTAAACGCTCAGTTTTATGCAGCAGCTACAGCACCCGAAGGCAAACAAAAAAAATAAAGGAAAAAAAAAAACTTTTCTTTTAACGTGGTGAGAAACATTCCAGAAACGAGTAATCACATACTGCTGCCCTGACTCAGATCCAGAACAACCATACACACAATCACACACACAGGAAGAGAGTGGTCACCAGGATGTCAGTGTTGGATTTATGATTAAAGTGTGTTACTCACAAACGCGCGCACACTCACACAGAGGTCTCATTCTCCTATAGTTAACCCTCTGTAAACCCTGGTTCTGTTATCACAGACAGGTGTTGGCAGCAGAAACAGTTTCTATTTGTTTTAGCCAACAGTCTGATTAACTCTTCCTCTTCAATCTAAAACAATCACATTATGCAGTATGAGAGAAAATTTTTCCTTTCTAAAACATCTTCTCAGTGCCGTGTGTTCGTCCCGTTGGCATGCTGCACCGCGCTTCAACCCATTACAGCTGGGAGAATGAAAACCTGCCCGAGTTTACAATTCACATCGGTATTTTTAGATATGGTATTCGCAGAGAAGGACAAAGAAGTCCAGCCAGCGCGCTGAGAAGCACTACAGCTACTCATACTATCGTAGACATTTTCAGGTGCTTCTTGGGATGCTTTACAATAAATTTAAATGCATATTTTTTTCTTGGCGGACAGAAGTATAATGCAAAAAAAATCAATAGATGACAAATTAAACTAAAGTGGAGAAAATAGCAAGAAGACGGCCCCTTCTTTTAAGTATCTAAACTCATATCTACACAGCGGATGTACAGCTATCTACTCAAACATGCAGGATATAGAAAGTGTACTTACTCTAACTAAACAAGCCGTGAAGGCAGCTCTGAGGAGTCCCGGGCTTCACTGAGGGAAGCAGGTAACAGTGCAGCTTTATAAGTAGCGTTGTGCCTTCCTGTGAGGAAGTGTTCAGGCCAAATGGGGAGCAACCTGAAAAGTCTCCCAGCTCCTCAGACTCCAATCCACTCCTCCTCTTCCTATGCTGGCTGATGAAGACTCCACCCTGCTCTGCCTAGAAGCAGGAAGGGAGGTAGGGAAGCAGGAAGTGAGAGCTTTAACAAGAAACCACATGGTCCTTCCAGCACTTTATTATGATCCGGCCCTTTGTTGTTGTTTTTTTATATAGAAATTATTTTACCTTCCTTATATGGTTTACCTCATTTTATCTCCTGGGGCAACACTGTTGAGTTGAAAAGTATATTGAAGGCAACAAAAGACTTATTTATTTTTATTAAAAGTTGTAAAAATGTTTTATTTTCATCTGCACAACTGACACTAGAGATATGAATCTTTCAGGGTCTAGCAATTAGTGCCATTTTGCAGCACAATCAAGTAATTATGTTAACTTCATTTGGTACAAAAGAGGTTTACATAATCAAATATGACTTAGAAGAAATTTGATTTTGTCACCTAATGCCTTGAAATGGACATTTATGGCGGATCATTTGTGACCTAATTACTTCACTTCTGCTTTTGATCTCACTTAGTAGATAAAAATATCAGTGTTTGAAGATAACCTTTGTGTTAGTAGAATTCATTCTCCAAGGCTGTATTTTGTCAGCTGATCGTCTCCCAAACATTTGCCTGGAAGGAATCCAACTAACTCACCTCTAGCACTGAGGGCTGTAAGTTTATCTGATCAAAATGACTAAGCTGCTAGTAAATGTCAACACAATTAGTTGTTCAATAACCCAACAGTCAGAGTAGCTCACTGAATGTCAGACGTCAGAAAACAAGCACTTCCATATTGGCATGATTATATAATGAACTCAGGGTAAAAAGTTGGAGTGGAGTCCAACTAAATATAAACAAGGGAAGCAATGAGTTCAGTTTGGTGGCATGTTTATAATGCCGGTAAACATTTTGCCATTTCCCTTTCCAACAAATTTCTTTGAGTCGGAAAGAAATTCTAGGAAAAGAAATGCACTGTGAGGCAGCTGATGAAGGAAGGGGTATTACTGGAAGCAAGGTGTGGTCTGTATCCTGCTTTTAAAACCTGGAAGCAGAGATCCAGGAAGAGCTTTACTAATGCAACACATTTAAAAGCAAGTAAGCAATTCCTTATATGGTGCCTTGTTCAGATATACAAACTTCAGCATGTTTTACTGAGATGCCATATGACACACCAACAATAATTGATACTTAATTGTAAAGTGGATGTTTCTGGATCCTTATTGAAACCTGAGAAAGAGGTAAGGCAAGGAAAATTTTGTATTGGTCATATCTTAAACATTTTTTTCTGCTGGCTTATAAGGCTGGTATATACTGTTATAAAAATTACTTTTATTAAAATGTTTGTTTAAAACCCTGTAGCGCAGGGCATTCTGGAGAAATACAACGAAAACAAACGGTCGAGTCCAGCACTAGCAAGAGAAGCTTGTTTTTTGCCAAAAACAAGAGAAATCCTACAACCAATAAAATCTCATACTACTCCATTTTTGTTTACATTTCATGACGCTGACCGTCTTCTTCAGAGGTTTTTGTGTTATTTCTTACACTGGTTCTTGGTGCAGCACTAGGTGATGTACAACAGTTTTTTCATGTGGATGAAAATATGCATTTTCCCAGATGTCCGGCTACATGTTTACTTGGCTTGAGATTCTGCGGCAAGAGTTGAAAATTGAGTTTCTAAACAGGCTCTGGAGTATTGATTATTTAGCAAAGACCAGCAGACACGTCAACGAAGCTGCAACTTCAACAAAATGAGATCCTAGAACTCAGAAAGGCCAGAAACAAATGCGCGTCACATACTTGGGCTTCAAATTTACGCACTACTTTGTGTTTGTAACCCGTCACATAAAATCCCAACACAATATAATAGCTTCAGCAGATTTTTTTCCTGCACACAGTTGCCGAGCATCCCTCCCTCTTTACAGTCCAAGCATTCAGTACTGCTTGTTTAAAGGAGTCAGCAGGGAGGGGTGCGCCACACTCACCTCCCTGTGGTAAGCACACATGTTCACTGTACATTCTAACACACAGATTCAGGCACTGCACCCCCCATCTCACCCCAACAGTCTTAGGTCAAACCCACATGACTGCAGTGGTCAGTCCCTCTACAGAGACAGAAACAGCAGGCGGATTTCCCCTGGACTCTTTGCTAAGCATGAAAATAAAAGTAGCAGTAGAGTCCAAAAAACACAGCGGGAGTAGATAGTTGGTATAATAAACATTTCAGCTGGGTCAACAAATTCCGACACACCACCTATGGTGCCAATCAGACCCCTGTCCCTTCCTTCCTCCCCTCCCTTCCCTACAAATATTGAAAGAACAACATTGCATCGCTTCACTCCTTCAAAATTCCAGCGTCCTATTGGCTTTCTTCCTCATCTCTTATGAACGCTACAATACTTCTAAGCTGGTGGCTATATATTTTTTTAAGTCACAATACTTTTGTAAGTCTCCTAGCAGCAGTAACGTAACTCCATGGGAACGTGAACCTTCTGGCGGAGACGCAGCGGAGGCAGGTGGATTAAAAGTATTAGTGTGAGTGTGCAGTGCCTTCTCATTTGGCCAAACACTTTGTGATTCCCAACATTTAGCACACTCACGTGCCTACCTACCCGTAAAGTGATGAGTCAATATTGACATCGCGATGGAAGTTTACAAAACACGCACACACACACATTAGTGCTCTTTTCTTATTTCCCTTCCTTGATCCGTCACTTGGTCTTTTTATAGAGACCACCATAAGAGAGTGATGGGTATTAGGTTCCTCTGGCTCCTTTCTCTCATACCCAAATCATAATCTCTGTCACATTGTGCACACACACACTCCAGAAATGCAAGGCGCGCCAACATTGCCACTCACATTACAGCATGCCTCCACAGGCCCTGTCTGTGACACCCCACATCTGTGTTGGGTTGAGAAATCAACCCACATCAAACTGGAGGAAATGTCCTGGGAAATAATTGTTAAAAGGAGAGACAACGTCAATATCTCTTCCAATATTAACGTCAGTGGAAAAATAACTTGCGCGAGGACACGCAAAATGAGCAAGAGTAGTTTAGGAGCATGTGGTTTGAAGACTAACTCTGAAATTATGCTACGTATTTGGCCATAAACCTGGAATTATTTCAGGAATGATAATAGATGGGAGCTGGATTCAGATTTCAAGAAAGACTCGGTTAACAATGATATGCAGTGTGTGCTGAATTTCACAGTCAAAACAAATATTATGGGCTGGTTCTAGCAGAAATGTTCTTTACGAAAAAATGTTTCACAGGCCATAAATTTATATAAACAGGTAATGTAGCCAAGGAGACGGCTGCTAGAAGTCTTCATTGAACTGAAGAGTTTGTTTCAACAAACTCTTCAATTCAATGAAATTGAAGTACAAGAAAACTACTTTTTTGGATATTTTAGCTTGCCAAAACTCTGACTGACAAACATAGATTTTTTTTTTTTCTACAGCGCTTTGTGATGTCATGTCTGTGAGAAGCACTTTATAAATAAACTTTACTTACATGCACATTGTCACATAGATATATAGTTAAAGCCATATTCCAAAACATGATCATCCCTACCCTTGTAAAAAAAAAAACAGCTCCTGGTTCCTCACTTCATTTCACACAGAGGGCCTGGACCCTCGGCTATTGAGAAACGATTGCATCATCATGGTAGGGGCGGAGTAAGATATTGTCGGACAAGATCTCGCGATATTAAAAGAATAAGAAAAAGAAATCACAATATTTCTCACTCAGTTGATTGTTATGTCATGAGCACTTTGCCTTGTTAAGTTGTAATAAAAGATAAACTACACTTAAATCATTAGTTTGGTTACATTTTAGGTTTCCAGTAGGAACTACGAATGGCAAAAGAGTGACAATCAAGGCATAAATAATGTGTACACACTGCATCGCTATAACAACCAATGCATGGATTTCTAAGGGTATGACAAGCTACTTAGCAATCACAACACACCGTCAATAGCCATTGGGAAATGTTGTACCTGTTGTACTGCAGACCATATTTGTAGCATGGTACTAACGTCTGAAAAGATAAAAAGAAATCAGAAAAAGGTTGATCAGGGTTTTCAGTTTTTGGCAAATCTATAAAAATACAGAATAAATGCCATTGCTAAAGCTACAGGCAGTCTGTAAAACAGTACAAAAAATTAACGTCATTATTCACTGAATTTAAGTTCAAGGGAAATTATAAGAGCAGAATTGCATAGGAAGGCAATGACCAGGCTACATCATACCACAAGTTCAAGGGTTTTCTGGGCTTAAAAGAAAGTTTCCAGGCACTGTGCACCTATATCCAGTCAAAACAGTTCAACACAATAGAGCAACATGGATCTATAACAAAGACATGCTACATCCTACTTGTTCGAACCGTCTGGTTAGTAGGTCAGTGGGTCCAGTAAGTAGGGGACAGGGTAGATAATGGTTAACCCAAAGTATGTCTCTAGATAACCTCTAAACAGCCGGACGCTCTGATGACAACAGGGCAGAGTCTATCTCACGTGCAGAGCTGGCACATGGCCTTATGGGAATAAAAAAAGGAAGGAATGAGGAAGGGAAGGCTGGGATTCAAACTGTCATCTGCCTAAGAAGGGTGCAGCAAGTGAAAATAAATGGGCAAGCATGCCTACAGACAACTGCTGCAGAGAATTTGAAACCAATTAGTACATAAGTACCAAAAGTTGCTCACTTAACCTGAGCAGTAATCTATATTTAGGTCCTAAATGTCTGGTTAACCAGCCTATGACCCAATTTGAAATAATGACTCAATTTGGGCTGCCTGCAACACAAATGCCAGTAGATCCAAATCCACTCCCACACTAGGTGGACAAAGAGAAAGCATTAAGGGCGATCTGTTCAGACGTATAAAACTGTATTACATAACACATTAAAAAACTTTTATTCAAGTAGAACAAAACCTGAAGAATCATAGTGTTTTGGAAGGACAAAAGTGAGGGCCACCTGTCTGAGTCAGTATTGAGTTCATCTAAGGATCGTCGGCAACAAGACTGGCCATCCATACGTGAAGAGTCGGCATGCGAGGCCTGAGCCACTGTAGAACCAGAGACTAAAACCTGTCAGGACAAGTCACGCTGACCTCATTCCTCAGCAGGAGGCTCGCCCAGGCTGCAAGCGTCCAGAGGCCTGAAAGGCTGGAGGGAACTCCTGCAGTCAGGAGACTGGGGAATTCAGGACAAATATAGCTTATAGATTTAAAGCTGATGAGTATTCTCCATCCAATCTCTCTGACTAAGAACTATTTTGCAAAGAATAGGAAATGAAATGGCGGATGTGCAAAGCTAGCTGAGACATTCCCTAAAAATATAAAAAACAGCAGTTGTTAGGAAAATATACTTCTACAAAACATCAAATCAGGATGAATAGTAGATACATCAACACAGAGAATTTTATTGAAAAACCTCAAATTATTTTCAATTCACTTTACACTAATGTTCTTCTTTGTATTGGTCTGTCACATAAAATACCAAGAAAACAACGCTAAACTAAAACTAACTAAACTAACTAAAAAGTTAGTTGCCTTAATCCTAAAGTGCTAATCATTCCTTATTTGCACTCACACTCAAGCAATAAATCAGCAAAAGTGGAAGATAAAATGCTAATTTCAATTTAAATAATATCAGGTCTTGAGAAACTACCACCCTCAAGCAGCAATTTAACTTTGACTTTATAAATTACATGTACAGACATATCGTGTGCATTTATGTTTATATCTTGTTCTCTATTCGTGTTTTACTCTGTTCTTCCATGTTTCTTGTTTGAAAAAAAGGTATTTGGAAATAAAAGCAAGAGAACATGAGGGCAGGAAATGCAACTACAGCAGAACTTCACCCACTTCAAAATAAGAGCATGAATCTAAACGACTACTTGAAGAACTCTTTAACATCTAAACCTTCAACACAGATGTTTAACTTTGCTTAACTGAAAGTTTACAAAACCACCAAGTAAATTAGCACATTAGAATTTATCCAGAAAAATGTATTTAGGTGATGATGAATGCTTTCAGTTAGCAAAAGTACCAAATGAAAAATTTGCTCCTCTACTAGCACATTCACAAGCTATTTTGTCGTTTAGGCTGTGCACCCACTGTCCGCCGTTTTAGGGCGACCAGAAACAATAATTTTTGTGTTGAAATTTATCGGATTTATGTTCCAAAATGTACATGTGAGCCGCGTCTTTTTTGAAACAATCACTTTGCATTTCCCTCTCTCCTTGTAACCCATGTGCATATTGCTCTCACAAACAACAAACATGACACAGTACGCTGATGTTCTGTGTTTTTAGTGTCATTCTGTGGCAGTGTTAAAGCTCCACAGATAGGCCCGGCATGCTTAGTACAGTTTTTTCTGTGAAGCTGCATCCTGTCATGTGGACTGGAAGCAGCATCCTGTCCACATGACAGTCTTCATTGATTTTTCTTAATTTTCTTCTTGATTGTTTACATAAAAATTGGCATGTCTGTCTCCATGTGGAGGGAGACTGAGTTGACAAACTGTGTATAAAGTTCCAGGAGTCATAAATACTTTTGCAATCCGCTGGATTTCTGCACTACAGGCAGAGGTGCAGTTAACCACATACAAACACAATGACGCCATGCTGCCTTGTGCTGCATTTTTAAAAACGCATCACTAATCCAAATGTGTCATAAAAGATGTGAAAAATTAGTCTGTGGTGTTTTCCAATTAATCACACATTTTCTGTTACACAACTGACTAAATGAGCAGACAGAGGTTACAGGCTCATGCAGTCACATTATATTCTAACTCTATAACATGAATCTAGGTGGGGTGATAATATAGCTGAGATTATATGTTGTAGCTTTTCTGTCTGTGCAGTAACTCTACTATGCCAAAGAGGACATCTCCCATAAACCTAAATTAGAAAGGATTCCCTCTTCTTTTTTTCCAGATGAGCTAAATTCAAAAACAGGGCATCACCACAAGGGAGGACCAAAATACTGCAGGGTAAACATGAACAGCAATAGGGGAAAAAAAAGACAGACAGAAAACCTCACTTCCCAAACCTCAGACATGGTGGCGGATAAAACGCTGTGAAAAACATGTAAATCTTAAATTCTTTCTTAGCTGTGAAGATTAAGAATTGAAGCAGCCAAAGAAAAACTAAATACAAACAACTTAATGAAGCTCAAAACAGAATAAAAACTAGGTATGCACCAATCCACTTTTTTACTTCTATCTAATACCGATATCTGAGGTTTAGTATCAGCCATTACTGATCTGTTACACAAAACCAGAGCTGAACTGATTGAAAACATTTGTATCTCTAAGTAAATGTACTGAATTACAAACCTATTTAATAACCAGTACAGCACACTTACATACACATATATCAACATGTAAAAACAACTTTAATTTGTCTAGTTAGGAGTGCAATAACCAATGTTTTTATTTGTTTAATTATAAATAAACTGAAGCTGACAAAAATAGGTTGACTACCTTGGGATCAATACAGATATTAACATTGAATCGGTAGATCTCTAATAAAAACCATTTCATGGATGTCTTATTTTTATTACTTTAAACTCATTTCTCCCTCCATTCTCAAAGGATTTTACTCACAGAAAATATCCATATGCTAAAAAAGAAAACTACCTGTACCTACCTAAAAAAAAAAAAACATCAACCCCCCTAAAAAAAACAGAAATATTTTTTCAGTTTTTTGGGGGGAAAAAAAAACAAAAAGCAAAAAAGAAACAATGAAATTCAACAACCTCGAGTTGCTGGATTTATACTGAGATTACTAACAAGGAAATTAATTCCAACTAATTTTTCTACATTAAGAGAGGCTAAATATAACCATACATTTGAGTTTTTTCTATTTGAACAAAGTTTTGAGAACCATGCATTAAAGCCGTATGAATATATTAGTGAGATCCACGACTCTCTGAGTGAAGCACTAAGAGGTAGCTGTCAACATAGTAAACCTTTCTGAAGGGGTGGGAGTAGCTGGAAAGCAACAGGAAAGAAGTCAAGTGTTAATTCCAAGAAGAAATCTGTGCAGACACAATTTCCCAAAGTGCCATGCTGAGAGGGAATATTTACTTGTCTAAAAATAAAGAAACATGTCTATTTCCAACATGGGTAGTAGTTAGAAAAACAGCTACACTGCCGGTAAACTATAATCCTTCAACATGACAAGATGTTCCAAAAGCATGCTGGGAGCAAGTTCCCATTTCCTGCTTCAATCCCAGCGAACGAGCGGCCCCAGAACGGGACGCCAGTGGGTTGTGGTGGGCCTCTGCCTTGAGCTGAAAACCTCATAAGCTTCTTTCCAGACACCACCAACCCTGATTCCTTAGAGCTTTTCATTTCTATCCCTGCATAAATGGGAAGAGAAAACAAAATCTGTTTGCATTTCTCTGAAGACAAAATTGTATAAGAATCTGTTGGTTTCTACCAGCAGTGCATGAACTCTGTCATAAGCTAATACTGACTGAGGAGTGAAAGAGAAGCCAGGATGTTCCAGAATTCCAGCAGCATCAGCAAACCCACCGTGAAGAATGCTCCCAACACTGAAAGCTCGTAAAACATGCTCCACGCTGACACGTAGACGGACTTTTCTAGGCTGCAGGATGCGCATTCCCGGCCTGGGAATGATTAAGAATGGAAATTACAAGGTGGTGTGTGTGTGTGTTTGTGTTGCTGTGGCCCCAGGGAAGATAATGTCTGAGAGTCATTCACACCCTCTGGTTAATAAGAGCTGAACAAGGTGACAGCTACACCAGACTTTCTGACAGCGTAATGCAGAGACGGAGCAGTTCCAGAGGGATTTGCCCAGCTTCGTCACTCACGCTGTGTGGAAATCTTTCAGATAGTCATCAGTTTTCAGCTGACTCTCAGTCTACTGAGGAAGGACAGCTTGAGCCAATACAGGAAGGGTCATCTGAGTAATAGAAGCACATTTCAGGTTCAAACTTCCTCCTATGACTGAGAAAAGGGAACCATTTCCCTCCCCCTGGTGGAAATACATCAACAGCTTTACAGAGGGAAGCCCATAGTGACCTTTACACCACATTCATATCCTCCAATGCACAGGTGGACTTCCTCTCCTAACGCATCACCATGCAAATACAAATCCGATTAAATTCCACTTTTGACATTGGGAAATTTTTTCATCAAACGGCTAATTTGAAGGTGATGTTAGCATCCAATTTGAAAGATTCAGTATTTTAGTAAAGGGCTAAAATGCCCACAGGATTTTGTGATTGTTTTCATGGTTTCATATAATCAAAACACCGATATTTTGGTACTACCTCAGAAGTATTTGCAATTTTTGGGCTTACGTATGATTTAAATGATTTATGTGACGTTTTGTTACTCGCTATATGGCTCGCAGTCTATGATTTGACAGCAGGTAAAGCTGAGGCAGCATTGTAAGAGAAGTAAGAAAAACATAATCACTTAAAACCAAAGTTTTTTATCTTTTTTGCTCACAATTATGCTTTAGCGCCAATAAATGCGTGGATCTGCTGATTTTGTGTGAATTTCCACAATCGCATAGAAGTGGTGCCCCCAAAATATTTTCATAGGGGTGGTCAGACCAGCCCAGTAAGAATTTTAGGTGGGCACAGCTTAAAAAAAAATTAAAAAAAATAGTATCATTTTTTTTATTTATTTTGTATTCATTTGCTTATAGATTTTTACATTTACGTGGGACATCCAGAATTTTTTAAGAGGGGGCCATGACTCCCCAAACCCCACTTTTGGAACACCACTGCCGCACAGTCACAAAAATCTAGAGGGAATGTTTAATCTACCTTAGAGCTCCAGTTCATGACCTAAAATATGGATAGAATCTACACTCCATTAAAGATTGTATGAAGATAATGTGTTGCAATTTCAAAACTTCGGGCTTGTGAATCAACTTTCAGCAGATTCAAGAGTAAAGTTCAACTTAATCCAATTTCCCACAGTTAACACTACCTCAAACATTCCTCTCAGCTCTTATCACTGTACAGTCACTTCAGGCAGTGGACAAAATATTCCACTGAGAAATAGTGGAATATTTCTCAGTGGAGAAATATTCACTGAGAATATTTCTCCACTGTGAGAAATATTCTCACAGTGGAGAATATTCCTGAGAATATTCTCCACTGTGAGAATATTCCTCAGGTGATTCTCAGGAATCACCTTCTCAGGAAGGTGATTCCTGAGAAATAGGAATCACCTTCAGGAAGCATCACTGGCTCTGATCAGCTCTTTGCATGTATCCACTGGTATTTAAACGATTTATCTTAAGAGTTTTGTGTCATTGAGATTGGAAGGCCTCCTTACCATCACCCCCATCTTTAGCCACCTCCACAGATTCAATTCAGAACTCTGACTATTCCGCTCCGTCTTTCAGTCAGAAGAAACAAAAAGATGAAAAAACTAAAAGTTTTCTTTAAATCTAGATCTGCTACAGGAAGGGATTGTAGAGGTTGTATTTTACTTTACATAAACTGATCAAAAAAAAACTAATAAAATATTAAAAAATCTTCTATCATATCAGTATAATCAGTCCAGGTATGAACACTCAGAGTAATGCAGATGTTGACCTGTAGCTTGCCCAAATTCGTTAAAAACTGTTAGGTAGCCCATTAAAAGCATCAACACGAAAGCTACAAATGGGATGCTAACGTAAACATCGTACATTATTTTCTTCACACATGTGCAATATTTGTTGTGTTCATAACTAAAATGTATAGTCGTGGGAAAACACGTACCTTTCGTTACTGCAGCTTTTCTGAGTCAAACGAAGCTGGTAGGGTGTTTTAATAAAAGTTCACCAACGATATAAAAACAAGCTGGGAAAACTTTCATTGAAACTTTCAATGCTAGCGCGGTTGATTCCATACGCTAGCCCAAATAGGACTGCAACAATTACTTCCAGCCTATAAAATACGAGCATATAGTGTCTCATACGTATCCAACATGATATTAAATTAATATGCTACTCTAAGGAAATTACAAGTTTATAAAGAATTATGAAGTAAAATTAAAGGGGTGTCTGCGTAGAGCACCCCTTCTCTAACGCGTTTCAGCTTTGGTACGGTCCGCCTTTCCTTCATTGGTCATTCGGGGCCCTTCACAATTTTTGGAGGATACTAGTGTGCGGTAACCTAGCAACTACTGTTTCTCGCGAGAATGGACACATGGCAGGCAAACCTCTGCCAAAAACGTAATAGAAAACATAGACATTTGAGTTAAACAGTGCTTCCGATATTTTTATTCACTCATATGCTTCTATATCTTTTGTTTCGTCTCAAATCCTAAAAGTTAAATACTATATATAAAGACTTGGTTGTAGGGTTAAAACTGGATAAATGTTCCTGTAAAAAAAAGGGGGGATTATTTCCTGTGGTGATTGAGTAACCATGCTTTAATATAATTATGTATCCACTGAGAAAATCCCACCATAATAATGAATCAAATTACTTTCTAATAAAGAATACAATAATTGAAGGGTTGTAACGACCCCAGAAAACGTCCTTAGCTTTCTCCAGTGGAATCACTCCTTTAGAAAACTATATGAGTGTAAAATAAATCTGAAAATATCATGCTCTGTTGGCACGTAAATTCTTGCTGCAAATTCCAATACATACCCATCTGTATATGCATGTATGCTCATTTATATCACTTCTGAATGATGCACACATATCAGGGATTGTATTGGAAGCACTTTGCCACAATCACATCGTCAGAGACAAGACTTCCATAGCTAACTTACATACTAAATACTTAAATTTAAACCTGTTCTCTGTGCCATACTTGAAACAATCATCTCAATTGAATTTCAAATCAATTTGAGAGCACACAAACAATTTATTTATAAATATATTTGTAAATAAATCCAGGCAGAAAGAGAATATTTTAAAGCTAACAAATCCCACAGAGAGTCATCCAAGAAAGATTCGTTCACTTCAGCAGCGTCACAGACGTCTTTTAGGTTCTCGTGGAAATGGCCAGTGGAAGGGCTCAAGTTCAACAAATGACAAAACAAGCTGTGGGGATGAGCTAATGTTTTGGCAGCAAACTGCTTTAATTAACTAATTCAGGACAGCCTGAGCTCTAAGGAGAGGAGTGTTTTTCTTCCCTTGATTCACGTGTGTGCGTGCAGAGGAGACTGGTTCCCATGAGGACAAATGTTATTTTGTTCTCCTCTGAAACCCAACCGGTACTCCTTGGAGCGCTCTCCTTTGACTCAAGGAGAGGAGGCTCAACGTCTGGATGAGTGTTGATAAGAATGAGAATGATGCAAAAATTTCCACACATCAGAAAAACTGCCAAGAGCAGCATGAGATGCGATATGACACAAATTATAGCTGCAGATGCTTGCCTTACATCTTTTCTGAATCCAACCATGAGAAAAATTGAGGTTCTTATTTTCCTTTTTTATGAAGGGAATGTAAATGTTGTTCTGTTAGCACTGAGAGATGGATAGTTGAAGTCGTAGTCCTGGTCTCTTTGTGTGGAGTTTGGATGTCCTAATTGTGGCATGTGTGAACTCACTCCCACAGTAGGAAAACATGCTCGTTAGCTTATCTTGCTGCATTTCCACTGACCGTATAATTGCACAATATGGCATTTCGAAAATAAATTTGCTTAATGAAAACACGGCAATTAAAAAAAAACTTTGCTTTTTGAGACCATGATGAGGGGACTTTTCTTTGGATGTATCAAAATTGGTTTATTTCGCAAAGCTGCAGTGGAAACACCTTTTCACATCACACCAGTCACATGATCAACAATCAGATGTTGCCACTGACACAAACCACGAAGAAGAAGACAACTGGAAGTAGCAGCAGGATCGTGGCATGGCATGTTTTTTAATGACATATTGCGTGAACAAACTTTTTCACTTGTGATTGTAATTGCTTTTCTTATTTAATAGAAACAACGCAATTGTAAAATTGTGCTTTTTCTACAATAGTGGGATACTATTTTTATGCACAAGGTTTTGTGCACATTTGTAGCAAAACTGCAACGACTGTTAGCTCTAAATTTAATGAGCTTTTAGATTTCTGTGTTGACTGTAAAGGATTCGCCTCCCACTTGCAAATATCCACTTCTGATTATGTTCCTATTTGTTTGGGTTGCCTTTAGTTCCTTCTGCAGTTTCTGTCTGTGCTCATTTTAAATGTTGAGTCATAAAAATATCAACTTTTTCTGACTGATAAAGCTGGTATTCACAAGACAGATTACTCCCTCACACTGAACTCTGTGGAAATCCCAAATGCCGCATCATGTTTACCATCACTGCTTTTGCATAGCATTTGAGCTGCAGCTTCTGCTGCGTGTATCTCCTGCTGAAAACACTTTCATATTGTGTAGGTGAAGCCTTAAATCTGTTTAGTTTTGGTTAAAAGCTGGCATGCACGGTGGATTGCTTGGTTTGGGTTTTATGTAAGAAGACTGAAAGATGCAAAAGAGGAGCGCATGAAAACCGTTCAGAAAAGATTGGATATTTGAAAGCTGTGCGCAATATTTCGGTACTGCAGTGAAACAATTATCAGATGTTTACATTCTGAGTTCTGACCTGAATTGCTTGAGCAGTAAACACTATTGGATTTTTTTTTTCTTGATCCTTCAACATTAGCACTGATCAGGCCTTCAAGCATTTGCTGTTATATTCTTGCATAAAACATCTGTGAAACTCTTTCTTCACATTGTGGTGCTTTATAGACCTATTAAAACTGATCTTTTAAAATCTACACAAAATAGTTTACAAAGCCAAACTTTGCCATGAAACCCATAATTGAGCTCCTGCAGATCCATTAATCATCTTGGGATGCTTCTTTTAAGTCATCTCAGGCCACTAAGCTCAGCTGCCTGAATAATAACTTTATTATATGCTTTCAAACTAAATTCTGAACAATTAAAGGCGATTTTTTTTAAATTATAAAAATAAAACAGATAAAATACCAAGAAAAGCAGTAAAAACAATATGTCAACAATACCAGAAACCAGGCTCTAGAACCAGAGAAGTTCTCTGTAGATCTAGATTGGAGAAGAGCAGAAACTTGTGCTATGAAACAAAGGTTTGATACAAATTCCAAGTGAAAGAAGTTTGGAACTAAAAGAGCCCTTCAGAGACCCTCCAACCCAACTGAGTACCCAGAAAAGAAAGACCTTGTTCAGAGAGACGACCAAGAAAGCAATGGTTGCTAAAGTGGAGCTCCAACGTTTCAAAAGTGCTACGCTGAAAAAAGAAAATAGTTGAACCAACTTAACTGAACTACTTCAATTGGTAACAAGTAATTCAATTAAGTTTATTTCACTTAATTTATTGAGTTGGTTTGCTCAATTCACTGAAGCTTGTGTCATGTCGTCAGACGTAGGATACAAACGCGGCAGTGAACTTAATTGTTTAAAGTAAAGGCAAAGTAAAAAGTTCCTTTAAGTTGAAAAAAAGTTAATTCAACTCAAAAGTTAATTTAACAGAAAAGTTGAATTACTAAACCAAACAAGTTGTCATCACTTAACCAAAAGAATTAAGTGTGGTTAATGTAAATGAGTCCATAACATGAACTACAGCCCAAATACACTTTTTAGAATGTGGGAGATTCCCTCAGGGAACCTGGCATCTCCGTCTCCCACACGGCTCTCTAATGCTTACAGAAAAACACAACGTTAAAAACATGGAAACTTAGACTGACTAACTGATCAACAGTCAATATCAATCAATAATATTTAAAGGGCAGTGTCTGGCTGCTATGTTTTATCTTAAACCAAGTAGCAAGAGTGTAGTTTTTATTAGTCATAAAAACTTTTTATTATGGCAGTAAGGGAAATAGCTTTAACTGTTATGCATAATAATATAACTACACCAACCTATTAATTCCATGTTTTTAAATCTCAGACATATGAGATTAGAGCAAAAAAAAAATTGTTAAAATAAATTATTGTTGTTTCATAGCCCAGCAGTAAAGTTCATGAGTATTATTAGACATCTAAAAACACAAGAAGATGTGAAAGATGAAAGTTGGAAACGCACTCTATGGTTTGGTTTTTGTTTCTAAAACAGCATACGGTTTTGAAAGTGAATGCCAAACATATTCAATCTTTACATTTCCAAAGAATAAACAGAGTTAAAGTTTCAAACATGAGACAAACTTCTTCAGCTCATCAACACAAGCCATGGCGTCTGACTGTGCGTGTTGGTGCCTTTATTTAGTGCTTCCCAAACAGAGGCGCAGACTTCCTCCTGACTTCAGTGCTATGAGGCTTGGCAGCTCCTCATTTTCCTGCTTATATAACCGTCTTATCGTTTCATGTTTAGTACCTGGGCTCCTGGCGTCAACACACACCGTCTCACACGCACGCACCTTCCAAAGCCAAATGCTGAAAGTGAAAGTATTTATAGGGGAAAACAGCTCGAAGCAACATGCTCGTAAAATCACATTCGTCACCTCAGTCATAAACAATTTGGTTTCCTTATGTTATGTAACGAACCTTCCGTTTATCTACAAAGGTGAACAATAATGTGTGTTGGAACCTGTTGACTAGCTTGTCTGGCTGTTGTTTAAGTCGGTCATGTTGATAGGTACTCATGTCATTTCCAGTCAGGCAAGGATTACCTCACTTCAGTCAGGAAAGGTTTCTGATTCAGGATTCTCCCTGAAATGATTAGCCCTGGGTCTAATCATTTCAGGGAGGACAAAATCTTGCATGGAGGACCTGGAAGTCATTCTAAAATTAGGGTCAGTCACACTGGTTATTATACACACTAAAACAATGGAAACACATTTAAAGGGCAGGGCAGTATTATGTGTTTTCTAGGCACACAGTGCCATTTTATAGCACAATCAAGGAACTGTATTACCTTCAGTTGTTATAAATATGATGTGTATCACTTAAAAGAACTTTGACTATTCAATTTAATGCCTGGCAATTGGGCCTCCTTAACTTTAATATATATATATATATATATATATAGTTGATATAAAATGCATTTATAGCATTTTATATCAACTAAAGGTAACTTGTTGTTACTTGATTGTGCTTTAAAATGGCACCATATGGCTAGAAAACATACAACATTTAAAACCTGAGATGTTTGCTTTTTTAAATCAGAATTGAAAACAAGACAGTTTATTGCAGTTTTCCCATAAAGTCAGAGGTTACTCTCTCAGTTCGATTTTTTAAATTATGTCTGTCTAAGTGTTTGTTTTAAATTAGACTTTTACAGTTTCATTTTTTGTGTGATGCTTAATTTTTTATATTATTTTTACAGTAGGTTTTATGTTTTAGTGTAATTTTCTTGATCCCTCTTTACATTAACGTGTGTATGAATTGTGAAAATAATAAAGTTACCTTACCTAAATTCTGAGTGGAGATGTTAGAATACTCAGAGGATGGCGCAATCTCCTGAATTTTCAGAAAAAAAAATGTTATTCAAAACTTCTGTCTCATTTGTCATAATCTGTTTTCCATTTGTGATGTTCCTTTTGCATCCTTTGACAGAAACAGGTGTTCATCTCTACAAAATGCAGCACTTCACTCATTGGTGTTATAGTGATCTCATATTACATACCATTCACTGGGTCTCTGTAAAGGAGACATTTTCATTCGAATGTTTCTGCACCTTAAATCTGTTATCTTGATAAAGTCTTCATTCCGTTTTTCTCAGGAAAGTGCGATGAGAGGGTCTTATTGCAACATACCTGCACTAAAAATTCCTTGGAAGCGTTGTCTGGATCCTGGAATTTTCCTACAGCCATGTCTCGAACAAGCATAAACAACAGAACTCCCTACTCTGTCGAACTCAACCCGGATAGTTGTTTTTTTCTGATTTTGTTTTTTTTAAGAAACCTAAAGGTTATCACAACAACCATTTTGTAGTATAACAAATTAAGCCCTGAACATGAAAGCTGAATGCAAAAAACTTAATCAAGTTCATTAAAAATAAACACATTTTTTTCATTTCTCCTGAAGGAAAGCAAAGCTCTATCTTCTCCTTTTCTGGCAATGCAAATCATTTCCTATTGGCCTTGACCATAAATGTTGATTAATGTTGTTTTGATCAGCTCTCTCCATCAGGCGTAACACCATAGAACTATTTATACTGGTGGTTTCCTGCTATTCAGAGTCCGCTGCTGGTGAAAGGCTTGGCTTGGAAAAAAGCAGTCCATCACAGTCGACAGATTTCCTCTTTAACGCTTTTCGTTAGATTCATTCAAGCGTTCGTCAACACTCCTCGTCTCCTTCCACCAGGCTATTTCTGGAGCTTCTCAGGAAATAGATGTGCAAAAATAACATGCTTTTGTTGGCTTTTTGGAATCATGTAAGATTATTTATAATGTGGTTTTTTTCCCTCGGAAACTCTACTCGGTTTTGTTTCTTTCACATTATGAATTAGAGCCTGCAGAAGAGGATTAGGAAACTACAGAATAAAAGGATTAAGCCTTTATTGTCAGACTTCTGACAATAAAGGCTTGGAATTTCGATTTTAATCAAAAAATTCTGAAATTCTTCTCAAAATTCTGACTTTTTCCTCAGAATTCTGACATTTCTCAGAGGCCATTTCCTTTTTTTTAACCCTCAAAGTCAGAATTCATTTTTTTCAGAAGCCTGTTCCCTAAGAGTCAGATGAGATTAATTATACATTGAAACTGTGCTTGATTTCAGCCAAATTGGAGAGGAAATTACTTTAAGTACACAATGGGAATCGGTTATGTCTCCAAACAACAATAAAATGGGGGGGAAAAAAACAAGCCAGAGAAGCAGACTGAGGCAGAGTCACGAGGACCAGAGGTCCTCCGTGCCTTGGCACTCCGCTGGAAAACGTGTGCAGAGGACGGAGCTGTGGCCCAGGCAGCAGACGAGGCTTCCAGGGGAGCGGACCGCAGCGTTCCTCTGGCTTTTCTAATAGCAGTGTACAGCTGTGTTACCTCCACTCGCTGGAATGTGAGAAAAACGGAAAAACTGACACACACACATATAAAAACAGTTCCTTAATGACTGCATTCTGTGCCATCAGCTTGTAAAAAAAAACAAAAAAAACTCAACAAATTTCTACAACCACAGAGACATGAGCTGCCATACTACAAGTTTACACTAAATTTAAATCAGTTTGTTCTGTGGAATAAATATGCTATTACAACTCTATACTCCATACTTTACAGGCAGCCTTTTGACTTCCATTGGCACTTTTAGTCTGTAAGAACCTTTTATAAGGCTGGTTCATTCTGCCCAAAGTTTGAGAAAAGCACTTTCTGCTTTCTGTAACCTCCGATTGGGAATCCGGGAAAACTGCAATCTCTCTGAACAGTCATCTGTCCGTCTTGGCTACTGAATTCCATGAGAGCAGATTAAATGGGACGATATGATATCTGAATGACTGCAGGTTTACCAGAAGCCACGCAGAGTTAGAGAATCTTATCCTGGACTTTACCCCTGATGACTCTTACACATCAACGTGTTATCCTGCTTTGGCCCGACACTGACTATGACAGTTGGACACACACAGGTTTATTCACCAATCACTGATTGTCTATTGCAAAACTATTCTCATCTGTTGTCACTTTCAAATTTATAAACTTCAACTTCAAAATGTTTCTTAACCTATAAAACTCTTAGTGTCACCTGCAGTTGTTTGGTCAGTACTTTGTAGGGTGACTTTTTGCTGCAGTCTTGTTGTAGATTATTAGCTGTATGAACTTAGATATTTACTTTCATTAGGCCATTTTAACACATGAGAATGCTTTGAACCAAACCCTTCCTCAGCCTGTATGTTTAGTCCAGGGGTCTGCAACTCTTTGGAGCTTCCACAATGGCTTTTAATAACTCTGGGTGAAAAGAATTAGCTAATGTTTCTAAGTTTAAATACAATAATAACAAGTGCAGGCTTTAACAGATTTTAACTTTATTGCTATATTTGCAATGAACCTCAACAAAAACGACACTAAAAGTATTAGTGACATGTTTTTAAATCTGTTTTTCTTGTCATTAGTTTGGAATGTATATGCATTTTTAATTTATTACATCATTTTCCATCCCACAGAAAAACAACTGTCCTCTTTTTGCTAGATTTTATGTTTAGCTTTACTTTAAATCTTAAGAATATAAAAAAAAAAAATGGTGGTTCTTTAAAAACAACAACAAATGTCCGATAGAGAATATTTATCTAAAACTGTGATGTGTATTTTTTTCATTCTGCTGAGTAGTGGATCTTTGCAGCTCCTCCAGAGTTACTACAACTTACTTGTTTTTTTTTTTTTGCTCTCCTTGCCGAATTTAAGCGTTTACCTGGACAACCATGTGTTGGTAGATTTTCAGTTATGCCACATCATTCAGAAGCTAGATTCACTTCTGTTTGAATGGTGAGAGACTTCAGTAGAAACTGGGCCAGATTTTAATAAGGACTGACATGGGCAGGAGCCCAGGGGATCAATGTTTTGGGGGTCCCAAAGACATTTTTTATATTTAAATGCATGTTTTTCATTGTACTTTATATAAAACTCACCCCTCCCACTGGACTTAGGGATGGATTATTAATGATGTGCATTATTAGCAGAATTTTGCTCCACTGGATAGGGCCTCAAACCGGCTCCAGCCCAGGGAACCACATCCTTGTAGATCCAGCCTGGGTAGATGTTGCATAAATGGAGAGAAAAGTGATGAATTCATTTAGATCTTTTCTTCAAAGGCAAAACTTCAGTTCAAAACTTCAGCCCAATATAAATGTAATCATATTGGGCTGATTTACAACAAATGTCACCCCAATTTACAAAAATACATCCAGTTCGTATGCAGAGATATACAATCAGTTCTGCATAACAGCAGGTGCTGAACTGTAAAAAGGTAGTCCAGATGAACAAAACCCAGACTTGATGCTGTCGTCTGGACAGCAGGGTGTTAGGTTTAACTAATGTTAGTCAGCGTCGTCCTGTTTAGCATTCGGGCGCGTGTGCAGGGTGATGGGCCAGCAGGCACGTGCAGGGGCGGCGGGGTAAAGGTCAAGTCGACGGTTTCGGGTCAGGTGATCTCAGGATTTGGACAGATGGTGATTTACCAGAGTTCGGCAGCAGGTTCCCTCTGGGACATCCCAGACACCCCTGGGGCTTTCCACACAAGTCGACTGGAAAAACAGACGAACGGAGTGCAAGTACTCAAAATCTGACAATTAAATGGAAAATAAAATAAGTAGATGGTGAAAAGGTTTTTTAATTGAATCATGCTTTCTTGTTATTTGCAGGTCAAAGCATTACTGTGCATTATGGGTTTCACTAAAGAAATAAACATTTACTAGAATAAATTTGCTTGTGGAGGATGCAGAGAAAACTTCCCCTCATGTCTGTTTGCATTTTATGAAGCTGCATGCTGCATTAGCTTTACTTATCCTGGCAGGAGCTTTGGCAGGAGAAAATGTAGTAGTTTTGTAAGGGCACATTATGGCAACCACAGCTATCTCAGCAAGCGTTTATTTCTTCGAACTTAGAATTTACTGCTCTGCTTTTGCTTGGTGAGAGTGCTGAAGACAAAGAGACAAGTCAACATGAAGGTTTTCCAGAAGACCTCCTGAGCCTTTCATAAGCCGGCTACTAGAGCCACTTATATTTACTTAAAAACAGCAGCAGATCTTAGATCTTAGAATTTTTCATTTCCAATGGCTAAAAGAAAAACAACTATGTGAGCACTGATGTACACCAACCTACTTTGTTGTGGAGAATTAAGTTTTCCCTAATATGCATTTTCATGTTTTTCTTGTTTATAGTTGCAGAAATTCTGTGTGTGTGTGTGTGTGTGTGTGTGTGTGTGCGCGACACAGAACTTTAATTTTAATTTCACTCTTTCGAATTAGCCTATATTAGAAAACCAGCCTTACAAAACAATATTTTCTATGTTTTTAACATTGTTTAATCTGCTGACTTGATGAAATAACTTGGAATTGAACATCTCAGAATAATTCTTGCTTATACAGGTAAACAGATTGAACTCATAAAACACTTTTACATTCATACTGACCAGTCAGAGCACTGTACACAAGAGTCGCATTCACCCATTCACACTCACAAACACACTAAAATATCACCAAATATATATATATATCACCAAATGACACAAGAGGTAAAATATTTCAAGCTGTTTTTCCCTAATTTTTACTGGTTATCTGTCTGTTTACAGAGTACACAGACAGATAACTAGTTAATAAATGTTAATAAAAAGTTGAGTGGAAGGAAAAACAAATTTGTACACTAATCGGTAGGCCACTTGACATGGATGATTAATCTGGCCACTGAGCCACATTTTAAAGCTGCACTATGTAACTTTTGTAAAAAAAAAAAAAAAAATGTTTCTTTACATATTTGTTTAAACTGTCATTATGTTATGACAGTATGGTATGAGACAGATAATCTGTGAAAAAAAAGCTCCTCTGCCTTCTGCTTGTGCTAACCAGAAACAACCAATCAGAGCCAGGGGGAGGCTCTTAGCGCTGTTAATCATGGTCATGTATGAACTGCTCATAAAACCCTTCTCTCACCCTTGCTCTCTGCTACAGTGCAGCTTATCCCCATCAGCAGAGCCTGTTGTGAATCTTAAGGCTCTGCTGAGCATTCATGTGAATGCTAAGGCTCTGACTGATGTGAAGGCCAGTTACCCTTAGCATTCGCTGTCAATCCATGAGGTTGATTAGCCGCTCTCAGACCCGCCTCCCGGCTCTAACTGGACAGCAACAGTAACTCATGGTGGAGGTGGAGGAGATTGAGCTTTTCAGAGATTATCTGTGTCATAACATACTGTCATGACATGGTGACAGTTTTAACAAATATGTTTTAAAAAGAGAGAGAAAAAAGCACTTTTTTACAAAAGTTACACACTGCATCTTTAATGGCCCCATCTGCAATTTTTCTGTTCAGTCACATTAAAACTATTGGTACAAGTTCAGGGAAATGAGAAAAAATGTAAGAAATCCAAACTTATGTCGTGATAACATTAATCTGTGCCAAACATAAAAGAAAACTTAAGGAAGATGAATTTTCCTACATAATACGCTTCACTCAGTATACCTCCTCTATTCCAGCTTCCTACTGACAGGCAGCTGCTGCTCCTCCTCTCCATCTAGACAAACAAGTGCCAAGAGGATGAAGGGCAGGAGCGGATGGGCGCAGCTAGATGCTGCAGGTCATAGGTCAGGCCTGGGATCTTTTGTATTATTCTGCCTCATGCTCCACCTTTTGCAGTGAGCTTCAAAGTGCACACATGAAATAGTCTCTGGAGATTTTGGTCAAGCACACTCTCACTCACACAGAGTGAAGTTGATTTCAGCTGCAAAGTTGAGGTCAGATCCCAAGGGAAGGAACATTTTCTGACCCCACAGATCCACGAGAGAGATAATTCATAATCCACCGATTATGTCATCAGGGCCTCACCACATCCTCTACTTTTTTGCACTACTAACCTCCCCTAAAGTTTCATGTTTGTCTTAAAAAAGTGCTGCCTCTATCAATTTTACGTAGTTAGAGAAAAGCAGGTCACAGAACTTCTCTTTGTTTCTGTGCAGCAGACAGGAAGCAGCCATTAGCAAACTCTTTTTAAAAAAATGTAAAACGCTTTGCACATGTGCCAGAAATTTCTACAACACTGTGCTAATCTTATACCTCTGAGAGAAAACGCCTCATACAGCAGGACTGCAAAGCTCTCACAAGACTGCACTAAGGACGGCTTAGTGCAGTCTTATGAGAGCACTTTTTTTTTTTTTTTAGATAAATAGTGAGTTGAAAAAAAGGGCAGGACAGGTGTTTCATGTCTTATCTGGGGAGGTTTGACAGGATGACGAATGACTAGAAAATCAGCACGTTGGGGTGGTTTCCATTGGATGTTAACCATGTTTTTAATTCCTGGTGTGCTTTTTGGGATTTATGATGCTATTTGTTCTCTAACGTTGCAATTTGTTTTATTTCAACAGACGCTTTCTTCAAAACTTTAAACAATCCCTGTAAGGCTTTGGTATGGCATCCGAATTCATGTGTACAAAACCTCTGGAACTCGCACTGTGACATTGGATTTTGTTCTATTTTCACTCATAAAACCTTTTCTTTTCACCTGATTTTATATCTGGTATGGATGAACAACATGGACTGAAATGTTTTCTCACAATATTTTGTGGAACTGTGGTGATAACAGTAAAAGTGACGAGAAGAACTATTTATTACATCTTTTTTAGGTAACTAAATGAGTAAAAATTTATTTTTGTAATAAACTTCTTGAAGTTTGTTTTCCTGTCCTGCCCTTTTTTTCAACTCACTATTTATCTGCCTAAGTCATTTTTGCCCAAAGTATTTTTGTTAAAAAAAATTCGACCTTTTTTTTTTTTTTATCCATAAGATGATTTAAAATCACTTTTGGTAAAACAAAAAAAATGACTTAGGCCATTATTTTAGTAAGATACACGAACACTAAAGAAAATCAATAACAAGTAAAGATGTAAATATATGCCGGCAAGACAGTTTGCTTTCATCCATTGTCCCTTATAAAACATCATTAGTCTCTATTCTAATGCATGTTATATAGTAAGATATTTATCAGGTCTTCCAGCTGACACACTGACACTCACTTTTTCTATATTAGCTCTGCAGATTCACTGCACATAAACCACAGCATCAGCAGATGAACCAGTCACCAGTGAGCCTATCATTCCCACAGTTTATTCTGCATTACGCCCCCTGTCTCACCACCCCACCACCCGCCTTCCACATTCCTAATCTGGGACATGGAGTGTGGCGCGTGCATGACTGCAGCAACATGGAAACCCTGAGGACCCTCTGCTGTTCATATGTAGAGAGATGCACTTCTACCGAAACCATGAATTATGGATCTTATGAAAATGAATAATGAATCAAACATAATGACCATCGCTGAAGGAAGCTGTGCAGAGATACGGGGGGTGTGGTTTAATCCGCCAAATAAGTGTTTCGTAGCAAACGCGCCATTTTGAGTTTGAGAACATTCTGTCTGCTCTGCAATCTGAATCCACAGAGAACAGAGTTAGAAAATGGATTACAGTGAAGCCCGGTATTTGCAGGCGTTGTGGACCACAATAGCCTACAAACAGCTAAAATAAGCTTACAGTTATAACTACCTATTATAATAGTTCAAACAATAAATGTTGCATCAATATGAACCTTGGAAACCATCTTAGAAGCTATCAAGCTAATCAGCGTTAAGGAAAATGAATGGCTCCCGGACTGGCTGCTTTGCAAAGATCAGCATCATAGGCATGATTTTGAAACTACATAGAGGCAGCTATTTGTTTGCATTGTGTGCTGACTGCAGGCTATCAAACTGGCATAGATCAGCGTGAAGGTCAAGTCAGGTATGAAGCAAGAACACTGCAACACGTTGGAGGAGGTCTGGTGGCACCAACAAGCCCAGTTGATGTTTTTCTCTCTGTTAGGAACCCAGGACATACAGACAGGTTTAATGTCCTACAGGAAGTGTGGATCACCTTGATATGTAGCTGAGTTTCCATTAACCATCAAATTGCGCAATTTGAAATTACAAAAATAAATTCACCTTTTGAAAACATGGCAGTTTAGAAAAAAATCATGTCTTTCGCTAAAAGGTTTTTGTGCTAGGATGAGGTGGTTTAGCAGCCACATTGAAATAGATGTATTATGCAGAATTGTAATGGAAACACTATTATTCGCATCACAAAGTCACGTGGTCGGATGTTAGTACTGGCAAAAACCACAAAGAAGATGACAGGAAGTGGCAGGATGATGATGATGATGTGTTTTTTTTTTTTTTTTTTTTTTTTTGGGGAAAATTTGCGCCGGCGCCCCCCCAGGCCCTCCCACCCAACCCCAATTTTTGAAAAAT
>NW_015114426.1:306787-314143 GCF_001443285.1 Poecilia latipinna | reverse complement strand
AAAGAAAGTGAAAGGGAGTGGCAGGAGGATTAAGGAGTTTTTTTTTTTTTTTTTTTTTTTTTTTGTGGAGACAATGTGCAGCTGGCCTCACCAGAGCTCTCACAGCATCACACAGTTCATGAAAAGCTGTGTGTCATTCCAATGTGTTGAATCCATAGCTTTTCTGTAAAATCCCAGATTACAATTTCCCCAAAATGCTGCATGCATAGCCGCTACCAAGCCTAAGGGCCGCCACGCAACATTTACCTCCATCTAATAAAACACACACACCTGGTAACCAAGCAGGTTCTCATTGCTCAAGTTGCAGCTTGTTGTTGGCACTTTTTGTTTCATTCACTCTAGTTCACACATAAGTTAGTTTTGATACTAGCTGACTATGTTTTGCTCATTCTACAGCTTACCTGTCTCTAAATAGTTGTAGAGTTTAGATTCAGTCCGGTTTATTCAGTGGTTCCAGATGAGTCTTTTATTTGTATAGCACATTTCAAAGTGCTTTACATCATAAAAACACACACACAAAAAATACTAAGTCATGCAACTTAGAATCAACAATCGAAACATTACATTTAATCAAGTGCCATCATTAAATTCTTAATAAATTGTGCTTCAAAGGCAACTCTAAACAGGTGGGTTTTTAGTCGAGATTTAAAGGAAGTCAGTGTTTCAGCTGTTTTACAGTTTTCTGGAAGTTTGTTCCAGATTTGTGGTGCATAGAAGCTGGATGCTGCATCTCCTCATTTGGTTCTGGTTCTGGGGATGCAGAACCAGAACCAGAACCAGAAGACCTGAGGGGTCTGGAAGGTTGATACAACAACAGCAGATCTTTAATGTTGTTCGTTGCTCAGCTGTTCAGTGATTTATAAACTAACAACAGTATTTTAAAGTCTATTCTTTGAGCTAAAGGGAGCCAGTGGAAGGCAGTTAAAACTGGTGTTATGTGCTCTGTCTTCCTGGTTTTAGCGAGAACATCAGCAGCAGCGTTCTGGATCAGCTTCAGCTGGAGGATTGATTTCTTGGTCAGACCTGTGAAGTAATCAATGTGACTAAAGATAAACACACGGATGTGTTTCTCTAGATCACGCTGAGACATAAGTCCTCTAATCTTGGAGATATTCTTCAGGTGACAGAAGGCCGACTTTGTAACTGTCTTTATGTGGCTCTGAAGGTTCAGGTCAGAGTCCATCACTACTCCCAGGTTTCGGGCCTAATTGCTAGGTTTCATTTGTAATAACTGAAGCTGTGTGTTGATTCTAGGTCGTTCCTCTTTAGGTCAGAAGATAAAAACTTCAGGGATTTTATCTGTTAGACAAACACAAAACAGGGCATTGTTTTCAAGGGCAGGGCAAATAATACATATTGTATTTGCTCATTATACTGCATTTCCCTCATATTATGTGTTTTACAATGATTTAAAGAATTAGTAAAAATAACAAAATCAGTGTTTGATTCTATGGTAAGGCCATCAGTCATGAACCTCGTCGGCTGGTTTCCGCAGGTGATTCATCATGGGAACTGAATGTTTCCTGACACACCGAGGAAGGCCTACAGCTTTCAGGATGGAGACAAAAACTGACCCTTTACCGCCATGGAAACCAACCAACACAGCAGAGCCAGAAACAATGTCACAGGAATATCAACTGAGGAACAAGTAACCCTGAAAATAAACTGCTAGAACTAATTTAATAACCTTTTTTTGTGTGTGCTTAAATAAAATAACATGAAAACATCAGCACTATTTGTTCACTCCACTTATATGAGATTGCAAATTGGCTTATTTTATGTTTCATATTTTCATTTGTCAGAACACCATGAACTTGGTCTTCTTCAGTCCAATCTGACAGAGTTTGAACTATTTTGCGTAGAAGAATAGACTCAGGTTTCAGTCTTTAGTGCTGGTCAAAACTTACTTCTGTAAAGTTTTGACTCAGATAGGCTGAATACAAACTCACCAAGCACAGCTATGCACCATTTTCCTTCTAGTCCACAAAAATGGTGATTTTTAGTGCTGTTAGGAAATATTTACTCTCAAGGTGTGAGAGTAAAAATATTTAGGCAATAACAAGGGCGGTAATATGTAAAAATCAACTTTGTTTTAGCTTTACATTATGTCATAATGTTAGTCCTTCATCAAAAACATTCCTGGAGTGTTGCTTTGATGAAGCTCCTCCCTCACTCAGCTCCTCCAGACTAGCCAGCAGCAATTAACAAACACTTGGTGGAACTTTGCATCTGCTGAGCTCATTAAACGAGCTACTTCTCAGTGCAACGCTGGTAAAAAATGTTGCTAAAGGGTTAATAGAAGAGCAAAGTTGTGATGACTTTCTGAAGGCGGAGTTTCAGAAAGAGCAGGAGTTTCTTAAAGAGACAAAGTCCCAATTTCATGTCATTAAATTACAATATCAAATCTCTTTTAAGTCAAATTGCATATATACAGCATTCTTTATAACAACTGAAGGTAATAGTTACCTGATCGTGCTATATAATGGCACTATGTGCCTGGAAAACACATAATGCTGCTCCCTTAAGGAGAATTTCAAACTTTTGAGCAGAACTTTGGGTTTCAGTTTTATAAATACTATCAGGTCCCCAAGAACAGACTCCTCATGGTCAGTGCCAGGATGCAACAAGTAATCCTGTTTTCCTCCTCAGTAGAATTCTGTATATTAAGAACACATATAGTGATTATGATACAGATAGTTCAGTAAAAAAAAAAACAATGTTAATGGCGAGCCTGCAGACACAATGATATCTCACCGCGGCAGACTTAACTTTAGAAAGAGGAAGAACTGAGAGGAGGAGCGCTGGAGGGAGACAAAATAAGAGCATGACGGAGGAAACAAAGAGGAGAAGCCTCGCTGCTGACGAGGCACTTTATCCAGGTCAGCGTCAGAAAAACAAACAGTGGAAGTCTTTCATCGGGTGAATGGACATATAGCAGCTGATTTGTGGATCATAATGTGTGGCACGGCATGAGCCTAATGTCGGCTGGAGATGTAAGAACGTGGAGCAACGAATCTGAATGAAAAACTGCAAGAAATGTTTATTGCTTGAACAAAGAAACCAGAGAGAAGTTTTGAGGTTACAGTGAGTCTGCTGAAGAGAATAAAATTGACTCATTCAGGCTTTGATTTTCATTTCAGGGCTTTAGGAAAGCATCCAGTTTCAGTGGACTTTATGTTCTTCGTGAGGACTCATGATTCCGTTGTCTGTGCAGCTCATAGACGGTGATAAATCAGCTCTCAAACAACTGTGCGTCTATCCCTGAAGTGAAATCTTTTACACATAAATGCTGGGGTTTGTGGGATAGATTATCCTCCAGGGTTTTGGAGGCTTAGAGGGTGTCCAGTTCTGCTGCCACAGAATTGTTTGCTTTTTTCTGCTTTATCCCGTTTAGATCCCAAAATGATGAAGTCTATCCCATCTTACAGTATGCAAGAAGCGGTAGCACCATGGGGAAGTCACACACACCACCACACCAGACTGAACACAGATAAATACTAGCAATATCATGCATTACTGAGGAAGGAAAGTAGATTGTGGAAAAACAGAGAATAAGCAGCAGAGTCATTAGCAGTGACCTTCTGGAAACAACTGCCTTACTCCATCTTGTTAATGTTAATGAACATGATCATCACCTATGCAATGCATCTGATTCCAGGTGGTACCAGCGAGCTGGTTGTTAGTATGCTTCCATCTTGTTGGTCTGCTGTGAAACATAATGTACATCCAGATGCTGTGGTGAATGTCTGATTTGAAACTAGATGCAGTAATGGAAGCAGTCGGGACTACCAACTCACATAGACCCCTACTGCTGGTTAACATGGAGACGGAACACAGACTAGTACATAAACATTACTGCTGACAACGGAGTTATACTCCCTTCCCTTGGCCTTCAAGATGTGGCAGGTGCTGCTTCAATTCCAAGTGCTGTTTGATGTTAATCTAAAGAGCCAAATTCATCAATATCCTCTGAAACACCATTTCCTCTCAATGTATATTTCTGATATACAAGTATGCTCCACATAATAACAAGTTATGAACTGAGGTCAGACAAACTGCTCCTGCAAACTTGTGCAAAATAAAGGGTCGTCTTTAAGAGCTCAGTGAATTCCAGTGCAGCGTCGTGATAGGTGGAGTTGAAAACCTTCACCAACCTCCTACAAAGTCAATAGCTACAGACCACCAAACATTATGTGGTCTTTAAAATATCTCAAGCAAATCCAAGCCTCACGTCACCACATGCAATGCAGTGGCTTAAAGTATGCAGCCACTGGAATTCAGAGCAGTGGAGACTTTTGTGTCTAACTTCACTATAATGTGTTTTTGGAAAAATGCCCAGAAATTTCCATAAGCACACTCCTAAACTTCGTAGAAAGTCTTTAGGAAAACTGAAACTGTTACCGGTACAAAGGTGAGCAAGCATGGCCGTTGTTGTGCCAATGGTAGTGGAGGATAAAAAAAAAAAAAAAAACAGATTAACATTAATAAAAGCACCAGATTCACATTATTAATATGTAGCTAACATAACAAAGTAAACAGTGAGATGAAACAAAAGAATGAGATGTCGTACAAGTTCATATGTGTAAAACCAAGAGAGTCTTTATTATTGGCAATATAGTGTCTATGCATCTTGTCTAAATTTCCAGAAAATAACTGTCTCGAAATAACATCAACTCACTTCTCCGTGTATTTTATATAGGAGGACGCATGATTCAAGACTGATGCATATTCTGCTTTCCTTGATTTAGATTGTGAGAAAAAAACTGGTTTAGGAACCATATTTTTGCTGCTATTTTGGATTATGCATGCATTGCAAGCCGCTTGCCGGTCCCTTTCATCCTTAGTCATGCTTTGGATGTTCTCTTTGAGGAGATGCCAGCAAGGGGGCGAGAACACAGGGCCCACCAATGCAACACAAAGCAGCAGGGTAGAATATGACAGCAGTCTTTGGCAACAGGAATGAGGGGAGAGAGGAAGAAATGCAACCTCGTTGATACGGGGGAGACAACAGTATGACCCAGTTACATACAAAGCCTCCAGGGAAGGGTCTTGAGCACTCATGTGCTGACAACAGCATACTGCCGAGTATTTCCAATGTTCACGCAAGTTCAGCTGGTGATGGAAGGTCAAGAGTTGTAGAGGTTAAGGAGCGACAGATCTGAGGTTTCACACACCAGTCCCAGAGCTCTGAGGCCACACACAGTCACAGAGGGGGGTTTGGCTCAGTGTGACCTACATTTGCATCGGAAGAGGAATTAACGGTTTGTTGCAGACACATTCTCATGACACTCTGTGTTCCTACAGTCTCTCTGGATTTCCATTAGTGGAGGGAGATCAGTAGTTACAATGATGGACATAAGTGAGACACAAGACTTGGAGAAGTGACAATTTGAGAAGACTACCATCAGGACTTCCTTCCTACAGGAAAACTGAACTGAATTAATCAAAACAGTGTGTGTTCATCACAGCAATGATAAAACAGCACAAAGGCATCTAGTTACACTGGATACATCCAGAACACATCAGCTTAGTTAGCAAGAATTAGGCTAAGACTGCATTCACACCAGCCCTGATTAGACCGCTTTAATCAGACTAGTTCGTTTGTCTGGAAGGTCTGGGTCACTTGAGGATGTGTAATCAAACTCTGATGTGAACTTGATCTGGTCCAAGTACAAATCTCAGTCTTGGTTCATTTGGAATAAACTCTGGTGCTGTTCAAATAAATATGTCAAAGCCAAGCAGACTGGAGACCACTTCAAAAGCAAGAAGCGGACTACAGCGTAGAGAATGCTGGGTAAAAACAACCAAAAAAACACACAAACGGGAAAAATTACTCGTGGTCTTTTACCAAAATAAAAAGGAAGCCCTACAACAAATTACAACACTACTCCAGTTTTGTTTTCATTTTGTGTCTTCAGAGGTTTTTGTGCCATTTCCTTCAGCAGTTCTTGGTGCAGCAGCCCCACAGGTGAGTGGGGTGCAAGGGGCACAGGTTGGATTGTTTGACCCAGTGCAGTGTGAAAGCAAACTGCAACAACTGAAAATGTAATAAATTTTGCAAGTTTGGTTCTCAATCAAACTGAGTCTACTGGACTATCAGGTGTGAAAACATCCTAAACCTGTCAGTTGTCTAGATGTCAGATGGGAACAATGCGTGAGTAGGCTGAATGCGATCTGTCGTCTGGTGGTTTGAGGAGGCGGGTCACTGTGTGGGTGTATGGCATTTGGTCCCAGATCGACGTCAAGCTCATTACCACTTTTCAATCTTCAGTTCTGCTGTTTTACCGTTAAAAAACAGACGATGGGTCTGGGATGAACACAATAAGTAAGAGAACTGATGGATGAAAAACGTTTCCTCAAGAGAGATGGAGGAACACCTCCATGTTAAAGGGGATGGAGCTGGGTGGGGTGCTGGAGGTCAAAGAGGGGTAAAGACCCCCCAGGACCCATAGCACAAAGTGTGCGGTGGAGGAGGTGTTTGGGGGATATCTGCACTGTCACGGTGCTCAGCTAATTTCCATAAATAAATGAGGGACGCGTGCCCTACTGGGTCATGCGTTGAGCTGGCAGCTGCTGTCTTGTTTGACAGATGCTTTTGTTAGATGTCATGGAGGGAGCAGCTCTCTGTCTGGAGAGAAAAATAGAAACTCTTTGCTTTGATTTATTCTGGTGCTTCATTTCTTACGCTGCAGGTTGTTTCAGTTGCTTCGTATCAAATGATTTTCCAGGATGGAAAACTGGAGTCTGACCTGTTTGGCAGCTTTTTTTATGACTCTGACTACTGCTTTTTAAATTTGGAGCTGTCACTGATGTTAGGTATAACATCTGTGCAAAACAACAAGTCTGGCATTGACTTCCAAAATAGACAGATTATCATTCCTGAAATGAAAAGTCAAACAGGAAAATGATTGTGTGCTCGTTGAATATTTGTGCAACTCGACAGTTGGTAATCATAAATCCAAGTATGAGAACCTCCTTTGAAGATATGTTCAGTTTCTTTTTAATAAAACCTTGGTGCTGGTTGCAAATCCTCTGAATACCTGCAGTAAGGAGGTTGAAGAGTTAAAAATGCTGATGCCCAAATGGGCATTGTTTCAACTCCAACTGAAAAGGTTTTTCACTTTTATTTTCCTTCTGAGTTAAATCCACCAGCTTGTTTCTTTGTCTTTACTATTTATGTAGTGCTGCCATCAAGTGGACGTCTGTGTTATTACTTACTAAAGAAATCCATCCATTCTATATTTTATTATGCGTTCTTATTATCTGATACATCTTTGATTTGTTCCGACTTAGAGATCCCCTGTAGTTGATAGAATTATATATTTTATATTCTCTTTTTTTGTATACTATTAGTAA
>NW_015114426.1:297335-302585 GCF_001443285.1 Poecilia latipinna | reverse complement strand
CACACACACACACACACACACACACACACACACACACACACACACACACGTCAGATGCTTGTTGTTCATAGGCCACTCTGAGTGTGTAACTATCATTTATAATTAGCTTATATTGTACCAATGTTATTAGGGCTGTTTTAATGTTACAGGAGTAGCAAACTTATTTGCATTTTGAAATGAAGAGTGGTATTTAACGGTTCCATATTATTTTAGCTATTTGAAAGTAACATCAGCTGTAAAACACTATATTTACAGTAAACAAGATAAGCTTAATATCTTATATTTCTGCAGGAAGAGTTTAATCTATTATTTGTGTATGAACTACAAAAATAATGTAGAAATTGTTTATCCATGTTAAATAGCATGAAGTGTGTATTATTCAATACTATTAAGAATGTAAATGTATTTTTTTTATCATGCTAGCTTTTTGTTCTTGGGGGCCCCCTGGTGGCGTAGGGGCCCTAAGCAATCGCTTAACTCACGTGTGACTATTACAAATCCATCCAGTGAGGAGTAACCTTTATTCAGTGTATGATTTGGAACCTAGTGGTATTTATTTTTTATATACTGAAATGTAAAATCTAACCATAAGGAAAAAGAAAACTGCTTTAGTTGAGTGTCTCTGCAGCCCCAGAGGGCCCAGTTTCTCATGCAGGCAGCAGGAAGCAGAGGCCTCTCCACTTCCTGTTTGGACATGTGGACCTCCAGGCTGCTGACTCCAGGGAGGAGCATGTTTACATGTTTGGCTCACAAAAATACCCAACACATCAGCTGTGTTTACCTCCATTAAATGAACTATTAAGATGTGAGGCGATCTGCCTCTCCAGAAGTAGCCTTCTGGTTAACAGTAGCACATCGGTTACCACGGAGATCAGTTCTATAACGAAACCCTACTCTAAACCAAGATTTAAGTTTTCATTGTCAACTCAAGAGTCACCCAGAAAACTTTTGTATGTGCGTTTATTCATCTTCTGTATCTGCTTTTCCTTGCAGGGTGAGGAGTGTGTGGTGTTGCCTGTTCCCAGCGGTCACTGGGTGAGAGGTACGACCTGGACTGGTCACCAGTCCGTCAGGGCAGCACAAAGACACACGGGACAATCACCCATGCACCCACACACTTATACCTAAGGACACAGAGAGACTAATTAACCAGCAGTCATGTTAGGAAGGAAGCCGGAGTACCTGCTAAAAACACAAAACATACACAGGAAGAATATGAAAGACCGCAGACTGGGATTCAAACCCAAGACCTTCTTGCTCCATGGCAACAGTGCTACCAATGCAGCATAAATGTGACAAGATTCATTGGGATATTCTAATTCATTGAATATGACCGTATTAACAGAAGCAGAGCATATCTTCAGCACTTCTCCCTTTTCAGCATAATTAAAGCTGCGATATGGAGCCTTAAGTTGTTATTAGCACATTTAGCAGCACATACATGAGTTTAATTGACAGCACCAAGCCCCTCCTCCTGGCTCTGATTGGTTGTTTTTGAGCAGTAGTGGTGTATTTCTACAGGTGGCAGTAGGATTACAGGGAGGGAGCTTAATTTTTTTTTTGATTATCTGTCTCATATTATGCTGTCACGACATGGTGACAGTTTTAACAAATATGTTTTAAGGAAAACATTTTTTTTGTCGAAGTTTCCTATTTGATATTTAACTGCTAAATTGTTCTCCAAACTCGCTCTGGTTGTACTTTAACCTGAGTTGGCTGCAGATGCAGGAATCATGTAAACCTGGCTAACCTGGTTAGTTACATAACACATTTGGAGTGCTGACCAGTGACCTCCTCCCTTTAACTCACAAAAATGACAGAAAATTAGTAATTTGCTCTTTATAAGCATTCAGTTTATTCCTAAAGTTACTGGTCTTGTCAACTGGACCAACAGAGGAGTATCTGACGGTTAACCTGTGCTGTTTTTGTGTTTTGTTGTCCTTATTTAACCTTTCCAGGCCGACTGTTGCTGCTGACTCTTGGCTGCCATGCTGAGATAAAGGCGGCCCGGTGCCAATCAGAACCTGTTAGTCCCACTTCTTACCCACACAAAGCTCCATCTGAAGGAGTCCGGCTGCCCCATTGGCCTACTTAAAACCTGTAAGAGGGCTATAAGTTGCCCTTGTCTTTCTTGAAACTGAACCCCCTCTCTGTTTTTGCTAGTCCTCTCACACACTCTTCTCGATTGTTTATTTGTCCCAATCTGATCTCTCTCCCCTCCTCTAAGCTCTGTCCCTTTCCCAGCCTCCCTCCCCTCTCTCTCTCTTCCTTTGTCGCCCGCCCACCAGTTGATTCCAGCTCAGTGTCAGGAGGCGACGGGAGAGAAGGCCGAAGCAGACTTTTTCTCACCAAGCGTTGCTGCTTTTCCTGCTGCACCTTCCACTCTCACCATCACCGTGAGTATCCAGCTTTGGTCGCTCACACCAACAAATGGAAAGGAGCTTAATGGGATAAAACCAGGAATAGACTCCCACCCACCACCACCACCCTTCAACACAGACCCGGTCTCTGTGTTGAATCCCAAAAAGATGGGAAGAGAGGTGGACGTGCAGGGAAGACAGGATCACAGATTGACCCGAGAGATTTCTAGAAGTGATTCAGTGTGAGAAGACTAAAGACAAACTGAGTATGTAGAAAAAAGTTGCAACATAAAAAATAACTTATGTCTCTCTCCAAGTTCTAGGAATTTTTTTTCTGTCCTTGCAGAGATTAAACAGCAGAGTAGAAATGTAAACATGAAGGCTCGTTGGTAATCCAAACATTTAGACCTCTAATGTGTTTCAAGAAAGAGACCAGCTCTGAAAACTGTGAAGAACAAAGTCTTAATGTCTCTAGTTAGTTTGAATTGCACATTTGAAACCAATGTCTGGAAAATCTGGGAACCTTGAAACTGGGCCTTTCTCCCCCTTGGATCAAATCACAGTTGAAATAAAATCCAGCAGATTTACAATAAATGCTTTTAGAAGTACACCTTGCAGCAGGAGCATCCGAACACAGTTCACATGATACCAAGTTGGACAGCTGTCTTTAGAGGTGGTTGATGTAGACAAACATGTTTCTACATTTTGACGTGTAAGATCTTTACCAACAAATTATACTTTTTTGAAATGGAAAATTTTAAGCACAACACAAAGTATTTTCTTTTGTTAACCAAGCTTTTGCTTTCAATTGTTATAAGAAGACCACAAACATTTGGTGGATTTTATTTAAAAGCGCTCCTCAGGTCATAAACACAGCTAAATCCAGTAAGTGTTCAAAGTGTGAGTGACCTCCATCCAAACCTAATCTTTCTTTTGGTGCTACTCTGTTATTTGCATTAACATTTTGCATGTTTTGTTTATTGTAGGTAAAACTAAAAGAAATTCACAATCAATGTACTTTTGCATTTCTGATTTATCTATGTAATTTTTGTGACCCTTGAGCACTTTCAACACGAATATTCTCACATTCTCAGTAATATAAAAAAAAAAAAATGAATTAGAAGACATCACCCCAGTTGTAAAGTCTCTGTAGCTCAGAGGATAGACTTTAAAATATTTCTGTTTGCTTATAAATCACTGACCTACTTACTTAGCACCAAAATACATTAAAGGTTTGCTGTTGTATCAACCTTCCAGAGGTTCTGATTCAAATCGAGAAAAACAGAACCAAACATGGAGAAGCAGCATTCAGCTTCTACGCACCACAAATCTGGAACAAACTTCCAGAAAACTGCAAAACACTTGAAACACTGAGTCTAAAAATCCTCCCGTTTACAGCTGACTTTTCTTAACATCAACTGGAACATTGACTAACATTGATGTATTTTTTTGCTTGATGATTTGACAAAATATGTTTATTGCTTGTTTCATCATCTCTTACCATATTCTGGTTTGTTAACTGCCTTGTAGCTGAAACATGCCATGATGCCTTGACTTTAAAGAAACAGAAGATCCAATCATTTTAACTGAATGTCATTAAAATCTCAGAAGACATTTAGCTGTGAGCTTTGGGGTGAAGTTTACAGCAAGAGCAGAGGCAGGAACAGCAGCAGCAGCAGCATCTGGAGTGTCGCATGAGATAAGGCAGACAAACACAGATCCGTGTTTGCGAGCAGCACCTGGCGATCATCACTGCTGCTTCAAAGCCACCCCTTGTTTAAAGAACCCACACTGATCAGACCTAAAATACTAAACATGGAAGTAAACGTGACCAGGTGGGTTGTAGATTACAGCGTCGTGTGTGATTAACGGCAGCAGACAGCGAGAGCCTGGCGGGTAAAAAAGGGATTTGGGTTCCTGCCAGGACATCTTTCTGAAGCTCTTAGCCAGATGGTCTGTGTCACTGTTGTAAATAACAACATGACGTAGCAAAGCTTTGATA
The DNA here is from genome assembly GCF_001443285.1 of Poecilia latipinna. Taxonomy (NCBI): domain Eukaryota; kingdom Metazoa; phylum Chordata; class Actinopteri; order Cyprinodontiformes; family Poeciliidae; genus Poecilia; species Poecilia latipinna. The sequence continues at coordinate 298,223 of NW_015114426.1, read as the reverse complement.
TTTAAAGAGAAACAGCAGCTAATTAAGTCCATGAAAGCATTAAGCAGTGTGACAGCCAACTCACATGTAGAAAAGTTGAGTTTAACTTTATAATCTGGTGTCTTCGCCTGAGTTAGCGCCATGTTGTGGTTACTGTTTTTCTGTTCTTGTTTGAGATGAAAATCCAAATTTCTGCTCATCGCGTTGCTTTAGTTCCTGTGCTTAAAAATATCAGCGTTCTGAAATATGAATAAATGAGAGGTGCTATTTTACAGATGCTGTGAAATTGATTAACATCCGTGGTTAAGATATTTCAAATAAAATGAAGTCATACTTCTTTAAAATGGTAGCTATTTCAACAATAAACATATGTATGAAATGTGTCCAAATCTCCGTCTATATTCCGCTAATGTCGAAAACAACACAATTTCGCAATTGTGTTAGGAATTAAATTAAAATCACACCTGAGTAATCTAGGGTTAGGGTTACATGGCAGTGTCACATGTAAACATGACTATATCTCATGTAAACAGTTACATGAGATATAGTCATAATTCAAACATGGCACTAGTGCTCTTCATCTATCAGCCAATCAGAGAAGACGTTGGCATCTTATTTGGTGTGGTGCTGCTACTTTGGAGCACCGTTTGAAGCATTTTGGAGAAATTGTAGTCTGAGATTTTACAGAAAAGTTGTAAATTCAACACGTTGCAATGACTCACAACTTTTTATGAACTGTGTGATGCTGTGAGAGATCTGGTGGAGTGACTACAAGAGCTGAAAAAACCCCAAACAAACAGGAAGGAAGGAAGGAAGGAAGGAAGGAAGGACGGACGGACGGACGGACGGACGGACGGACGGGCGGACGGAAGGAGGGCTGTAAGGTAGGTAGGCAGGAAGGGGGGAAGG
>NW_015114426.1:282352-294126 GCF_001443285.1 Poecilia latipinna | reverse complement strand
GGACGGACGGAAGGAAGGAAGGAAGGAAGGAAGGAAGGAAGGAAGGAAGGAAGGAAGGAAGTAAGAAAGGAAGGAAGGAAGGAAGGAGATCTGTAAAAGTAAGAAAACAGGCTCTGCCAAATTGTTACTATTTATGGTCTTTGGAATAAATTATCGTAATATTTTGCTTCAACTTACATTTACAATTCAGGAAAACTCAGTGTGTGATGACCACTTTGGAGCTTAAACAGCTTGTATTCCTAGTGTTAGTCATGGAAACAAATTCTCTCTCCATATTTCTAGTAAATCACCATTCTGAGCAGCAGGCGGGATAAAAACATTCACTCATGCGTTTGCAGATGCTGCGCTTGACCTCGTCTCGCCTGGGAAGTCTTCTGGCCGGCCGGCCCACAGCAGCCCTGACCTTCAGCATCAAGGGGAGGGCGGCGAGCCAACAGAGCCATGGTACGAATATTACTCATATTAATAATCTGAAAAAACTTTGATTTGTTTTTTGCATTTTTTTTCTGTCATAGATTGGCAAGGTTTCTCATGCTGAACTTAATTTTGGAGCAAAATGTGAAGTTGTTGTAAACGATTCATGTTTCTTTTCTTTGTTTAAATTAAGTGGTAAGAATTTAATATAAGACTAGAATTCATATAATCGCAAAATAACACATGGCGTATGAAGAAGGTTCCTGATTCTCACTGTGCATTAATGATCAACTCAGTGTGTTTTCATGAGATTAGTTCATGATAACTAATCAACAATGTTTTTTGTTTGTTTGTTTTTTACCTGTTTGTTCATTCATTCCAGGTTTAGGTCCCTGTTGTCATAAATTTAAGCAAACAATTCAGGGAAAAAAAAAACATAAAAAAAACTCAATATCAATCAGAGGAAACTATACTGAGATCTAATAAAACACACACTGATTCCCTCACTGTTCCATGTATTTAATCAACAAATCTCTGTTACAATACAAAAAGGTTTTGCAGCTTCTTTATTAAATGGCTCCCTGTTAACATAATAAAACAAATATATTCGAGAAATGCGTCTTACTAAGAATTTGTTCTTAGTAAGACCACTTCATGCTAGTCGTGCTTCTTTTGATTATCCAACACGTTTATCCTTCCAGGACTGAACAGGGAGGCTGGTGCCCATATGTCCAGCAGTAATCTGGCTTTAATATTACCGATGTTTTTATTTGCACTTCAATAGGGAAAATAAATCCAAACATCAGAACGTGTATGTGTCAAACCAGCAGATGGCACTGTTGCACCATCTTGAAAACATCTCGTCCTTTAGATGACTGTGAAAACAACAATAAAAACAACAATAACAATAATAATAACAATATCTTCTTGTACTGCTGTCCTTCCAGAGGTGTCAGAGGCACTGGACATGTCTCGGCCGATGTACTACGACCGCGTGGACATGCCTCTGCCTGACAAGCCCTATAAGGACGTGCTGAGTGAAGCTGAACAGAAGCTGAAACAGAAGGAGAAAGGACCCTGGAGTCAGCTGACCAATGAGGAGAAGGTCGCCTGTAAGTCCCGCCCACTTCTTAATCTGAAAGGTTAGAATTTTCATCATCTGCTCCAAATGAGCCAGCGGATTATTAATACCAGTAACACCAGTCAGATGAAACCTCTCCTGGTGAGAATCTGGAAGCTGACATCAGAGAGCAACATAAAGGTTGTTCAGGTTTCATTTCCTTTGTTCATGTTTATATAAAATCATCATTTGTCACTGGTTTTAAATATGCTTTGGAAATAAACTCAAACTGATGCTGATTATGACTCAGACAGTTTATATTTGGATGTGTCACAATAATAAATCATTCAGGGAAAATTCTGACAGGGGAACTGAGACTAGTCAAAAAAATGTCAAAAAAGAAATAGAAAATGTTACATCAGATGGTAAAACATGGACTTACAGCGCAGTGTTGTAAATGTAAACCAACTTTCATTCAAAGAAGAACACAGTCTGGCTCAGAAACACTAAAATATGCAGAAATGTATCAAACTCAAGAAATTTACACAGATCTGTAAATGAACCGTCTGATTTCTTCTCTTTCTTCAGGGATTCATTAGTTCACACAGTTAGATATCTTTTTCACATATGACCACATTAACACATTCAGTGTATTTCATTGTGGTTTCATGTGACAGACCAACACAAAGTGGCGTGTAATAGTGACAGTTTTTAAAGTTCTGCAGATTTCAGCCCAAGGCCTCTTTCCAAATAGTTCATACTCAGTCAGGTTGGCTGGAGAGTATCTGTGAACTTTTATTTTTGCCACAGACTCAGTTTGGACTTTGACTGGGCCATTCTAAACACATCCACCACATTGGTCTAAACCATGCCATGTGTTGGTAGGTTTGTAGTTGTGCCTCTGTAGCGGATTTTTTGAGTTTAACATATTGTTTTGGAATGGGGAAAGGCATTTATTGTATTGTTTATTATTTATTGTGATAAATGTGTTATTATGATAAGGATTTTTGATTTATTGTTGTCACAGTAAATTCCACTTAATGATGTTTACAAAACCCCAAAACTGTCCGTATTGTTGAGATGGGTTTTTTTTGTTGTTGTTTATTTATTTATTTTTTTTGTACAATTTTTCTCCACAGATTGTTCAATAAAGGTGTATCAATAAATATCAGTAAATTTTAAAATGTGATCAAATGCAGTCACTGTGGGCAGTTTAGCGATGACAATCTCACCTCTTTATGTGAACAGTGTCCTAAAGAAACAAATGGAAATGCTGTTCAAGAGCAATATTTGTGTTGTGGGGCTTTAATTGCTGTGTCATGGAGTCAAGTTAGCTACAAATAAAGTAATAAATAGTTATTTTCATCACTTTAAGCTTTATTACAATAGTGATAATGATGCAATACTGTTACTATTGTAATAGAATTGTTAAGGTTCTTCTGCTTTCCAGAGATGCATAGTTGCAATATCACAGAATATTGTGATAAAACTGTAAGTTTAGACCATAACTCTGCTTTAAACTCCTTCGCCATGTTCTCCCTGACCCGTCTGCTGTGCTCCTCGGTCCTGGTGCTCCTCCTTGTTCTCTAATGCTGCCTAACAAAACACATTTTTAGTTTTTGTTTCAATAGGCACCACGTTGTGCTGGTCAGTCGCATAAAATCACAGTTAAGTACCTTGAAATTTTTAGTTGTAACGAGATTAAATGTGGAAAAGTTAAATGGATGCATTATAATGATTATAAATCATTATAATATTTTATAATGATTCTTTTATAATGAAAGAATCATTATAAAATAATCATTTATAATGATTCTTTTCAGAATCATAAAATGATTATAAATCATTATAAAATGATTCTGGAAGAATCATTTTATAAAACACCGAATTCTATTTTCGGCTCGTTCGCTTTTGGGGTTTTATGTTGTCTTTTTTTTTTTTTTTTTTTTTTTTTTTTTAATCTTGAATGTAGAAGTTGAAAGCAGACTCCTCTCTGCTTCCCTCCAGTGTACCGTCTCAAGTTCTGCCAGAGCTACTCTGAGATGAAGGCTCCCTCAGCAGAGTGGAAGACTGTGTTGGGTGGAGTGCTCTTCTTCCTGGGCTTCACGGGTCTGGTGGTCTGGTGGCAGAGGATTTACGGTAAAAAGGTTTTCATTCTCTTAACAGATTTGGCAGTAAAAGGAGACCTGGGATCATAACCTGTTGTCTTCTCCAGTGTACCCCCCCAGACCCAGGACGCTGGAGGATGACTGGAAGGCCATGCAGCTCCAGAGAATGCTGGACATGAGGATCAACCCTGTGGAGGGATTATCCGCCAAGTGGGACTATGACAAGGGCCAGTGGAAGTGAGATGGGGGGCCACAGAGGCTCCTCTACAGCTACTGAAGGCTTCTGTCATTAATACTGCTGTAGCAGTCCACATGTAATCACAGATTAATAATAAAACTTTATGATAACTCAGTTTAACTTGTTTTGATTAAGGAGCAGAAAAAAAATCTGTAAAGAGAGTTTTATGAAATTTTCTTTCCTGCAGCACTGAACTAAAACTTACATTTTATATCAACAATTTTTTTGCTTCTATTTGATAGTTTTATCAAATAGAAAATTCACATTTTGCATGTTTTTATACTTCTATTTGGGTTTCTACTTCTTCTAAAAACAGTCAAAGCATTAACAGTCAAAGCGTTTTATTGCCTAAAAACCCAGATGTTTTTAGGCAATAAGTGAAATCTTTTTTTTTTGGTGTCTGGAAAATGAAAACCTCCCAAATCAGCAACCCCAGCGAAGTCCAGCCTGTTACCCAGCATCCCAAGCGCCGCTGCAGCATATTTGGTCAGCTGTATTGACTGCTTATGCCCTGTAGAAAGGCTGCTGAAAAAGAAAAAAAGTGTTTTGTTGTTGACTTTCCATCCAGAAACCACTTGTTGTGTTTTTATTGGTTGTGCAAGAGGCTCCACATCTCCTGCACAACACATGGGAGGGAGAGACCAGCAGCAGCTTGTTTAGATTTAAAGTGACAGAACATTTCGAACATTCCCTAAAACACTTCGAATGGAGCTCGAAATAGACAGAACTGAGCAGACTCAAAAGTCACTATTTAAGAATGATTTGTGCAAAAAATGTGATGGGCATGTTTTGTATCACCCATAAACGTATCATAACCTGTTCAAGGAGGCCTAATGGGCCACCTTAAAGGCTGAGTGGTGTATTACATTTGCAGAAACGTCAACACTGAGTCAGAAATCAACGGCTATGTGATGGAAAAGTCCAATTTTACAGGAAATCTAGTTATGTAATATATTATGAGTGTTATTTGATTGTTTACAGTCTTGATGCATGATGTATACACTCCTGATCAAGATCTGATATAATGATGTAACAGAAAAAAACAAAAAGGAAAGAGATGGAAAGAAATAAAAAAAAAATGGATTTAAACTATAGCCAAAAGTCTAAAAAATGACCTCAGTAATGAATAATTAATCAGCACCATTTTGTTGAGATTTAATTTTACATTTTACTAGTTGAAACAAGTCCAACTGTTGTTTGTTTATTTTTATTAATCTAAATTTTTATTACATCAGCAAAGAGGAATGCTCACTGCAACATCTCTGCATCATCATAGCTGCAGTCTGAACCTGGAGGTCATAGTTGGACTTCCACTGGGACGAAACATCTCTAATTCATTTCAGTAATGTTGGAAGACGTCAAGGTTTTTATTTATTTATCTGAAAACAAAACTTTCTTACATCTGTAAGTGTTCCATGGAGAAGTTTGCGGCCGTGATAGACGTTTGTAATTGAAGCTCTTCTCTTGTGGACGCTCTCTTCTGGTTGTTGGGGCTCCAGTTGAGGATCTGTGGATCATCTGGCTCTGCTCTGCTGAAATGATCTTGATTTTGTTCCATTGCCCTTAGGATGTTTAAGAACTAATTGTTTTTGTTCATTAAACCTTAGCAGTGATTGGTTGTTGCTACAGACTTTGCTTGTGCAAATCAGCAGTGTTTCCACATTCGGACACAGAAAGTCTTCTTGTCTTTGCCATCAGGGAGACATGACAGTGAGTGTTGAGATTCAATGACATGTAACTGTGTGTGTTTTTGGTTTTTTTAGCTTGACATTTCCTTTTATCTGTCTACTTTTTGTGTTGCATTTGTTGCAGCCTCTTGACCTTTGAAAAAGGTTTTTAATCTCAATGGGTTTTTATTCTGGTAAAATAAGCAAAAAAAGAAAATAAAAATAAAATATTTCTGGACTTTTTCAGGCTGGATCTGCTGACAAACAGCCTGTTTCCCAGCTTGGTTTGGTCTCTTGTTCCTTTTTGTTTATGTTGCTTTTTGAAGCTCCACATCAAACCTGAGGTACTTGTGGCTTCTTCCCCCATTAGATCCGGACCAGGAGAGTACATATAGTGAAGATGCAACACACTCCAGAAGACGTCTGTTTCCTAAAGCTTTTACTGGCTTGGAGTGTTTGTATTTTTGCATTCAGTCATTGATGAATGTTGTGTCTTTTGATGCAGCGGAGTCTCAGGCTCTCAACTTGGCCCTTTCTCTTCAGGCTTCTGTTATGCCTTGTTTGCTTTTCAAGATACAAATCCACAAAGAAACAGAAATTCACGTGCACACAATCAGCTCAGGGCACTTTAGATGTAAAGTATGATTTTTTTTTTTTAATAGAAGCTGAAGAAGAAATTCTCCAATCAGGAGCTGAATCTGATCATCTCACTGTGAGGATCCAGTGCTACCTGGTAACAGCAGTGTGCTGCGAGAACCATTCAGATTACAATAAGACTGAAAAGTTCATTTATTTCAGAAACGCAGCTGTCTGAGTGAAACACATAATAACAGGGGTTATTGTATCGCTTGCAGCCAGTGGAATGATTTTGTCTGGCCCCTGACATCCAGTGATATGAATACAGATTTTCTATTTTTAATTAAGATGAAATTATTAAAGTAAAATTTCCTTAAAAAGAAAACACTCGCAGCAACACCAATTATTTGTCTTTAAATAACAACGCATTTTGCATTCTCTTGCAAGGACCAAATATATCCAGTGACTTTTACTGAAAAGCTAACTATGCTGCCCCCTTTTAGTTCATTTATTAAAGTTGATTAAAGCAAGTGTTTTCAAAGAAAGAGGAACACAAATCCTAATTTTATTGCTCAGAAATGACAGAAAAATAAAAATAATTCCAGTTCATAAAGATAAAATTAACTAAATTTCTTTTAATTAGATAAATCAGATAACACCTTTTACAGTTGCATGCTTAGTTTATTGTTATGTAGGTACTAGAATGTTCTTTTGACCAAAATTTGGACATCTCTGCTAATAGATTGACTACATTGATGTTTTCAAGCCTTTTATTTTGTTAAATATGGTGATTTTCTCCTTCCAGCTAACACTTACCTGAGTTATCAGCGGTGTCTTCAGGGTTCTGGGTTAGGGCCAGTTCAGTTAATATTTCCTTTGATAATAACCGACACATGATCTGCATTTACAATCTTAGGTGGATGATATAAAACTTTGTCAAAAAACCGAATGCATCACATTCTCTGATCTGTTCAGTTCGGGGGGAGTTTTCAACATTTTTTTAAAGAAATCATAAAAGAACTTTTGTTTTTTATTGTTGAACAGGAAGAATGACATATCTGATTTTGCTGCAGGCTGTGGTTGTGTTTCTGTTGAATGGAGTTCTTAAGATGAGGCTTTTACTTTTAGTGAAAATTTGGCACCGGAAAAAAAAAACATCCTAAACGGCCTGAGGTTCAGCCCGAGATTTGAATTTGTTTATTCCATCATGCTTGACCTTCGTTTGTATTTACATTCAGCCCATTTCCTCTCATCAGTCGTGCCGTCACTGTCCGCCTGGATTTTCTCTTTCTTCCATGGCGTGTGATTTCAACTTTTTGTGCTGTATAGATACAGTTTAAACCAATTTAGACACACACGCACAGATACACATACATTTTTCCTCACTTTCTGTAATATGTTTCACTTTTTCTCTTTTAAGTTAATTAAGCGTTACCAGAATTAAGCGTAATTACTAAGTGTCTGAATAATGAGAGAATTCTTTTATTCTTGATTCAAATTTCTTAATTTGAAATTTCTTCGAATGAAGGAATGCCTTCCTCATTTGAAGAAATTATGTCTAATTTCTTCAAATTCAGAAGTTTATGTCCTTTTGGTAACTGACCTGAAATAGAAAGTGATCATTCTGATTTAAAGTCTGGACATTGTATATAAAAATAATGTGTTGTAGTTGAGCCACTGTCATCAAGACTTAAAAAAGAAAAAGACTAGAAAAACTTAAAATACCTTTAAACATTGTTTTATTGGGTTCAGTGTTATCTCAAAGTTTACAATGGCATTCTAAAGACATACTAAGAGACAATTGGACATAAATATGATTTCCTTTTTTTATTTGGATTTTTTTTTTGCTTTTTATTGATCGGCTTGTTTACCCAGCATTAAAGAGACTCAGATATCCACTTTATTTATTCGTATCTTCCTGTCTACTAACATTGGAATAATCCTTAAACAAGAGAAAAGAAGAACCCACAGGTAACGACGCACATCAATGCAAAGATGGAGTTTAAGGCCATTTTGAAGGGGCACAAATATGCTTTTTTTTTTTTTTTTTTACATCAAATATAAATTAGTCTTAAAAAAGCCATCAGTTATTTACTTAAATATGTCACTAAGCTAACTTACTAACCTAATCAATTTAAATAACAAGCATATTCATAGATGTATGTCGAGGGTCGTGCCAGTGCTGTCACGCTTCCTTCATATGTGCCGCCTTCAGAAACAGGTTGCCTGACAGAAACACACGCACACACGCATGCACACGCATACACACACATAGATGTTTGAGTTGGGACCCAGACAGCAGAGAAAACTGTGAGCAGCTTCTTAATGGAGCATACACTAGAAAAATATCTATATAAATATACTGTACTGGAATGTATGACAGCAGACCCTGGTTTATAGGATGATGCTCGGGATACAAGCATTTTAAAATCAATATGGATTCCATTTCTGCTTACTTAGAGAGATATTTCTCTCAAAGATAGTGGTTGGGATTATGGGAGAAATAGAGAAAATGTGGGTGGAAACGTGAAAGAGAATATATCAGAGGTGGAATGGTTATGATAACTATGACGAAGTGAGAATGAATGTTTCACTCATTAACCAGGACAGGTTTTATTTGAATTCTTGACCCGCGACGCAACATGGCGGCACGCTGAGCTCATCAGAAAGCGGATCCAACTCCAGCAGCGCGAGGGGACAACAACTCTGAATTAAAGATGGATAAATTTTCAGAAACAAAGCCGAGGTCTTCCCCCCTCTGGTCTCCCCTCCGAAGTCTCCCGTGGATGGCTTCTCGCTGGTGTGTGAGCGCGCGCGAGGCGGCAGGTGGCCCTGCCGTGAGTGACACACACGAGTAAGCTGCCGTGACAGCCGTGGGACCCGCGGAGGAAGAGGAGGAGGCGGGGAGACGGCTGGAGGTTTGACAGCTTCCAAGTGTCAGGGGAGGACGAAGGAAGACGAGGGGGAGGACGGCGGACTGTGAAAGCAAATCAGAGAACTTGGAGTGGTGCGGTTTCATGGTCCTGCGGCGCGTGACAAGTCGTCTATGGCACGAGACGTTTTCCTAATAGAGGTTTGATGACGGAGCTACATCATCAATCTGAAGGCTGTAATACTTGGGCTGATATTAACTGGAAGTGAGCTGCTGATAAATGTCAGGTGTAAGTAATGGCTCAACAACACACAGCTGTGGAAACGGGGTGAATAAAAACTGAAGCACATGTTCAGGATTCGATGGCGACCTAATTACTGAAACTGACAGCAGGAATTCATCCCTCTGGGTTATTTCTGAAGAGCTACGGACAGCAAGATGGAACAGAGTCTGCTCACTTTTAAACCTACCAAAAAACAGATCAACAGCAACTGCAAATCAAACTACTTAGACTGTAAACAGATACAAATAAGGCTAATTAGTTTTGTTCAAGTTCCTTTAATGAGTACAGCTCTGCTGGTGGAACAGGCTACAGAGAGATGATGATTTATTGCCGGCGTCCTTTTAATTAGCCTTAATAAATCAACAAAAGCATTTGTTTGTATTTACAGCAGCAGTTAAGGGGTCTGACACCTACTGGACCATGATTAGTTAAATTTATTTCATGGATGGAGTGGAGCTTTATGGAAGCGTTTAACTACTGGAGGTTGGAAAGAAATTCAGAAGTGGTTTATTATTAAAACGAAAAGACTTTAGTTACCAGATAAACCCCTTTAAAACGAGTTTGTTTATAATGACACATAACGAATTGTATAACTCAAACTTGTCTCATTACAATATAAATTTATATTGTTTTAATGAGTTTTATATCTCAAGATATAAAATGTCTTGTATTAACAGAAACTCATGAGTTTTGCGTCTCCGTGTAAGGAGAAAAAAAGATAATCCTGTTGGAATAAGTTTTATACCTCGTTATAGCGAAAAAACAAACTTGTCTCCTTTTAATGAGTTTTATATCTTTTAAGAGTTTTGCTTCTCTTTATAAGGAAAAAAAGATATAAAACTCCTTAAAATGAGACGATTATTTTGTTATATTGACATGTAAACCTATCTCATTTTAACGAGATAAAATGAGACGAAACTCATCTCATTATGAGAAACTTGTTAAAACAAACAAAAAAAAAACCTTTAGCAAAACGAGATGGGTAGCATAAAGAAAGCGTTTCTCTTATGAAATATAAAACGTTCGTTTTAAATCTTGTCATGATGTTCCACTTACAGATCACTTGTTAAAAATGCATGCTTGTTCTCACCCTGGGTCCTCCAGTCTAGACCACATCTGAAAGCCCCAAGAGGTGTTGCCGTTTTACTGTGACTGTTCCGAGTTATAAGGAGCTTATTAATCCAGTTATAAACATTTTTTTTTTGTTTGTTTAAACAAGGTACTGCTCCTAATTTTTTTCCAACCCCTGGCAGCTAAACATTTCTGTAGAACTTAAAGGACAAATTTAGCATTTCTGTTATTTGCTCCAGTATGTGTAGTACTGACTCTGGGTGGTTGAACAAAAATGCATGCCGCATTTTTCAGGTTACACTTCCAATGGCGACAGCCTGTTTTAGCTGCTCTGCTACGTTAGCTTTGATTTGTTCTGTGACCAGCATTTTTGGTTGAAGTCTTGCATGTTTGAATAATTTTGCCCTCTGGTTTTGGATGTGGCGTTACATTTTTACTTTTGAGCGCTTGTTAAGATGCTTAACTATGGCAACGAGGTATTATTTTTCCAACTGCGAGCAGGTGATCATCATCTCAAAGCTCAAATGACACCTGAACTACAAAGCTGAATCCCAGAGGAGTTTAACAGGAAGCTTCATGGAAGCAGAGACAGGAAGTTTAAACCATCTCTTCCAATAAGCAATCCCTAACTCCATTCAGAAGCCTCTTCAGATTCATTGCGAGACTAACTGCTACTGGAGACCTTTCCAGCCCACAGCAACCGTTTGAAGATACTTTGATATGAGTTAAAGCAGCATTTCATTGTTAAATTGTAATAAATTCGTAAAGAACGTTACCCTTCACTAATTATGTTTGTGTTGGTCAATTGCATTAAACCCACATTAAAATACAATGAGTTTTATGATTATAATGAGGCAAAGTCCAAGGGGGGAATGAATACTTTTACAAGGTGTTGTAAACAGCTTCATGTTGTCATGTTCATTTGTGTTCCAATAAGTCGTGCGTTGCTACGGTATTTTCTGGATCCTTCAACCGCTCAGAGGTCCTGATAAGCTGCCAACTAAATCGCCGCGGTAACCATGAGGCGAACGGAAACACCGACACTATGCCAAGATCCAACAATGCTTTTCTCAGCTAGACTTTCCTTTAAACTGCGTATGGACTGATGGATGAGGATGATGATGGGGATGGCAGACGGGAATTTGGAACTACAGAAGGTAGTTCACTCTCCATATGGCACAAACAAAGCTGCTTTCTGGAGGGGAGTGGAGGGGGAAGAAGGGGACAACAAAACACACCGACTTGATGCGACAGGCTTTCAGTGTCACCGTTAAAACTAAACTCAGCTTTGTAGAAAACTAGAATGACAGAGAAAACAATTTGTTAAAACTAATTCCAAACATTCGAAAAGAACGATGAAAATAAGATCTTTAATAAATCTGGGCAGCAAAAAAAAAAAAAAAAAAAAAAAAAAAAAAAAAAAAAAAAATTTAAAAAAAAAAAAGGAAGGGGGAGGGGGGGGGAAAAAGGGAAAAAAGGGGCAGG
>NW_015114426.1:265974-279309 GCF_001443285.1 Poecilia latipinna | reverse complement strand
AAAAAAAAAAAAAAAAAAAAAAAAAAAAAAAAAAAAAAAAAAAAGTTTAAAGAAACAAAAGGAAAGTGGCAAGGGGAGAGAAAAGGGAACAAATGGCTCAGTGAATGAAAACAACATGTCAGTCTTTGTAGAACCACAAAATCGTATCGAAGAAAAAGTGAACACAAGAATACTAAAAACTTTTTTTTTTTTTCTTTTTAAGTCTTCCGGCAACGTTTTGGATTCTCAGTCTGTTGTGGGACGAAGTAAACATCATCAGCAGTTCTGATGAGACGAACAGGACCTTCATGTTTAACGTTGGGCGTAGTGATTGGACGGCGAGGGGGCGAGGGTGGCCGTCCCCTCCGCTCACAGGCGCTTCTGGGCGAAGATGGACCCGGCTATGAAGGCCGTCACCACACTCATCCCCAGCAGCAGCCAGTTTTTGAAGCTCTCCTGAGATCTTCTGCTCTCTGCCGCCGCGTTGCCCCCGAAGATCTCAGCGAAACGGTCCTGGAAGACAGAGGGAGAGAGAGTAAGCAAGCGTTAATCTGATATTAATGTCTGTATCTGATCCTGAAAGATATTCTACATCGGGTATCAGGTGACAATGAAGGTAGATCTGTTCAGTCTAATTCTATGTGTGCAATTATATTTTCAAGGGAAACAAAGCTATTGAACAAGTTGTTGTGTTTTTACATTTTTGACCAAACTTGTGAAGCTATTGGTATATTTAAGTGTGCTGTACTGGTGCAGAGTTATCAACTTAATTCGTAATTCAGTAGATCTGTGACTATGTTTCAAAAGCAGAAACATTTTAAGTAAATTCAGCACTGATATTTTGTACTGAATCTGCATCAGCTGGTACTAAACCTCAGACATCTGTATCAGAGGTGAAAAATGTGGACCGGTGCATCCCTAGTTAAAAGCTGGGGGGAAAAAAGCACACACCGTTTTAAAAAAGCACACACACATTTTGCAAATGACAAGCAGGTAGATTCCCTTTGTAAAGGTCTCCAGACCTCAAACACTCAGAAAGATCCGTCACAACCCACAGACTCGCATGTGGAACCAGGCAGGTGAATAAAAACCCCTGAAAAATCCCCTGCGAGGTTCCTGTCTGGACTATAACAACATGGTCCTGCTAATTAACAGGAAGAGGCCCCGCCCCTTCCCGCTGCCACCTCTCCGGCACCCCGTCAGCCCCGCACAGGTCCCTCCAGAACCGCCGCCGTCGCAGACAGCCGTTCTCCGTCTGCCAAACCCGCACTGCCTCACCGCCCACTGACTGTCATTTCCTGGAAATGAATCAGCAGAAGGTGCGGTTTCAAGTTCTTGCCACACAGAGGCGCCAGCGAGGCTCTGAACGACACACAAACAAACCGGAGACTTTAATCAGCTGACACGGACAAGGCCCCGGTTGAGTAATACTCATGTTGTCGACACGTAAAAAGTGAAGTGATTTATGAGGCTGATGCTTCAGGAGCATGTCACCAAAACAACAGTGACAGTGACTGACTGAGGTGGATCAGCGTTAGTCAGAGTGAACTCAGCAGAAGGGCTTTAAGAGGAGTGAGCGAGGGGGGCTTTACCAAGTTTTAAGCATTCAGATATGTGGATTTATGTTATTTTTCCCCAACATCCGCATGATTTCTACCTGCATGGAGAAAAAAAAAAGAAGTAAACTGCCTGACCAAACAGAAAAATGGAAAGCATTGAAATGGAAAAGTACTGCCGTAAACAAAGTTTCAGCTGACAGCAAGGTATTCACTGGAGTTAAAATGTCACAGTGTTCTAAAATGATGGATGAACCAACAAAATATGGTGGAACAAAGTGTCAGATAAAACAAAAAATACCATATTTGATCTATAAACGAACAGCATTTAGTTTAAAATGCGCTTTCTAATAATCTGACAAATCCAAAAGAAGATAATAGGGGAAAGAAAGAAAAAAGGAGAAAAATGTCAAAATTTGGTTTTTTGTTTTTTCTCCTGACCGGGAGCAATAATCGCCTTATGTATTGATAGATGGAATGAATAAAAATGATGGAAGGAATAGCAACTTTTAATCATGTCTGATTAAAATGTGGTGTTTTTCCTATCATATTACAATAGGATAACAAAAATAACCTGCTGTAATAATGTCTTTGGAAAAAAAAATACTATGAGTTGACAAAAGATACTTGGACGTACGCAATACATTACTACATTAATACAGACATGTATTTATTATTGTTATCATCTTTATTTAACCAGGTAAAAACGCCACCGAGATCCACATCTCATTTTCAAGAGGGACCTGAGCAGAAATCTGTAACACACAACAACCTGGTTACACAAAAGTAAAACAAATTAACACACACACAAACATGTAACACAGACCTCAAAGGAAACTGGAAACTGGTACCAGGTACACAAGTCCTGGTTGGTGAGCAGTGGTGATTTTGAATGAGTATGTTTATCTGGCAATAACTGGAAAACCAAAATGATGTGGAAGATGGACAAAAACTAAAATATAAAAGGTCATTTTCTTATTGTTAGTACTATGGAGTCCCCTGGGGACACAAAGGTTCTTTTTTCTTATTACGTTCCATCACAACAGTAATGTATTCAACCGCTCAACTGCCATACAGCCATCTGATGACAGTTCTAGTTGTGAAATCTTCTTTGTGTTTACAGTCTGGTTGGATGAAGAGATTAAGCTGCTGTGGAATCTGGTTGTTGAGCAGAACAATCAGATTGTTCTTTTTTTCTGAACAATCTGGGGGGAAAAAAGACTGTTCAGAAACAATCTTTTTCTTTTTTTACTGATCCATTTCTACAGAAAACTGACATACTGACTTTATTAAAACTTACATTTTTTAGCTTATTATTGAGAAGATAAAATAAAAAAAGGGCACAAAAAGTTTGTTTTAAAAATGTTACAAAAATATAAGATTTTTGTGGTCTCATGCTTTCAAGTTAGCGATTACTTAAATTTTGGCCGCGCTTGGTAAAAAAGCTTGGGCTCTAGGGAGCTCCATACAGTAAATACAAAACATTCTTTATTTTTCAGAAAGTCCAGCTATTATCTTTCAGATTATGAACATCACTTTTCATCCTCAACTCATCGTCCATGCTTGTCAAGATGGTGCAGGAACCTTGCATGTGTCCTTTAAAAGCAAAACAAATAAAATCGCAGGCAGTCAGCTGGTCACCAGTGATCCGCTGAATCACTGGAGGTTTCCTGGGAACAAAATTGTTCTTCCCCGACAGCCTGGCCATTTTCCAAGCAACAAAGCCGGGATTCATGACTGGTCCGGAAACCATGAGACATCATGTTACCAAACTCGTTGGAAAAACATAGAAGCACTTCCAGAAAAAAACTGAACAACAGACACAATATGATCACTGCATATTCATATGAGAAATAATTACTGCTATCACGGCTATTATCAATGTTATTGTTACTATTTAATGGAGTTGTCAATAATGGTATACTGACTTAGAAAGAATTTTAATGGCATGGAAATATGAATGCATTGTACCAGTCATACATATGGATTTAGAAAATGCTAACTAATTAAGAATGTTATAACAAAGTTAACATGAACAGTAATTTATTGGATGATGCTTCTGATGTTAGAGGGGATGCTATAAAAGTGAGTTTATATTTCTACTCATTGCTTTGAATGTGTAAATATACTTTACTACTGTTTGTCCTTTGCTTGCTTTTGTTTTAAATTGATTTCCTTTGTATATGACTTGGTTTATTCTTTTATTACAATATGTTCAATAAAGTTAAACTCTAAAAAAACAAATTGATTCCCAAATCAAAGATAAAGGAAGCTAAACAAAACATTACAGTGCGATTTTTAGCCCCCGCCCCAATAGCACATCATCTGGGTACAACCTTCAGAACAAATTGGTACAAAATGGGAGAAACGGGGCCCAGTAAACATTTTATGTTTTACTTATAAGGAGAGGCGTAGAAGCCCAACAACAGAGACATCTTCCATTTAGGGAAATTCACAGAAATTTTCCAAATTTGCTTAATCTTTTTTTTTTAATTATTATTATTATGTTTTTCTATCTTGGGGTGAGGCTGTTTCATTCATGCAGTATTCTCTGTTCTTGCGTTATGCAATAAGGTTGAGCCTCTATTTTCTGTTTAAGAACAACTAAAAATCAGGGATAATTAGCATGGCAAGATCCTGTGACAGAAACAAGCACTGAGGTCTTTTAAAACAAGTTTAGGCTGGTTTTATTTTACAGTTAACTCATTAAAACCGTCAACAGTTAAGCTGTTAAAGGAAGAGTGTTGATGTTGATCAACGGACAAGTCTTTAATACTGTGAGTAAAAAAAAGGAACAGAAATGCTGCAGAATCGCTGGTTCAACTTTTGAACAGATTCTGTCCCTGAAACGTAAGGCAATACCGGGTACAGACTTCATTAAAACAGTCACATTCAATGAATTAGAATATTACTGAAAAGATAATCTATTTCAGTAACTTCAATCACTAAATGAAACATTATAAAGATGAATTAAAAACAGACTGTTGCTTTCAGCCTTTATTTCTGTTAATTATATTAATTTTCCGTTTTTAGTCAATGAAAACTCAACATTTAAGATTAGAATATTAAATCTAGGGAAGCGCCTCATATTGTAATCAACATCAGCATCAGCCAACGTTAGTCATTATTTAAGATTTCAGTGTCTGTCCGATAAGTAAACCTGGGCTG
This sequence comes from Poecilia latipinna, assembly GCF_001443285.1. NCBI lineage: Eukaryota > Metazoa > Chordata > Actinopteri > Cyprinodontiformes > Poeciliidae > Poecilia > Poecilia latipinna. The sequence continues at coordinate 274,606 of NW_015114426.1, read as the reverse complement.
ATATCAACAACTGATATTTTGGTCATGTGACATTGATGCACTGTAGGATCGTGGGACTATTTAACAAAAGCACAGGAGCAGTATGGGTGGGGTGTGATTGTTTTTTTTACGGTGATGAATGGTTAGAAAAATATATTTATTTTCCTACATCTGTACGGTACATGTAAATATTGTGATCAGCATTTCAAAATGGATCATAACCACATTGGAAGCTCACTTTTAAGTAAGCTCTTCATCAGACGACTAAAAGTTTAAGACCGATAGCCAATAGTGTTACTCGGCGAGCAGCCCACCTACTAGAGATATAACAAGATCTCATTTGGACTAGACAGCCATCTTGTGAAAACTTGCCAGTTGTAGTTATTATGACAACTACCCTCAAATTATTTTGGCAACACTTTGAGTTCCCAGTAGAAACAATAAATGGCTGCAGAGCGACAGAGAAAACACAAACTATATGTAAGCTTTGCAAGTTGTTCAGACGCTGAGGCAGAAAGCGTCTCTGTGACAACCAATGTTTAGACATGTGGGTGTTTAGGTATGGATATGTTCTTCTTTTTCTTCCTATTATTGTTGTTGTCTGTCATCGTTGTTGACTTTAGTGCAACAACACTAAATACCAAATATTTTTGTCTAATTTGAGCTACATCACAATCACAGTACAACCATACCAGCAGTAACTGGAAAACAATAAATGTTGACCAAAGCAATGTCTCAAGGTCCGAAGAGATACAAAAAAAAAGAAAGAAAAAGAAAGTACCCATCATGGCAGTAGCATTCAGAAGAACAAGAATGATACTTACTTTTCAATGACCAATTTTTGATGCTCCTTTGCAAATTTTAAGTGGGTAAGTCTGAGGCGTGGAAGGACAGGCGGCTTTGTAAGGTTTTTTCTAAAACCTTTGCTCACAAATTCCATCTCAGGATTACTGGACAGTGGACAGTACTTTGGGTCAAGGATCTGTCTTTTGATCCTCCAGCTCAGCACACGTGAAATTGACTTGGGTTTACTACTTGATTCGTTCGTCCCAAATGACTCCAGATCCTTTAGGAAACTGAAAATGACTGCATCCAACCTTGGCAGCAATAGAACTTTACGAGAAGCCTCATTTATGATTCATCTCAGACACATTTATGAATGTCTATTGTGAAATGACGGAGGTCAGATTTATGATTTAAACTTTTCAAGGCTATGGCCTTAAACTGCTGATAATCTGATGAACAGCTTGAGCTTATGTAGGTGAATTATTGAAAACTGTTTTGTCTCTTGCTTCGGTTTCTTACATTACAAAACAACATACAACCTGGTTATGATGCACCGTCTTCAGGTTTTGATAGGAATGTAGTTACACACCATTGTTCTCCGTTATACTGAAGGACTCCAGAGGGAATATGGTAATAAAAAAAACCTAATTCATTTCAACTTTTAATAGATCTTCATTACTGTTACACACTGCAACTTTGAGCGCTTGGAACTGCAATATCATACACATGGGACATGTTAAAGATTGAAGAATATTCCATTAAAGTCCATTATGATAAGTATAACACTAATACTCCATCACTGCGACCAATTACAGCATGACAAATATGAGATCACCCCGCATTGATTAAGAGTGTGCTGTGCATATAAAGCTTCTCTGAATAATTCATTATAGTGTATCAGCAGAAAATTACAGTAAATTGCAGTATAGTGGACTGTCCTGATGTCAGCGCATTACACACAGATACAGGTGTGATGCAATGCTCACTTTAAACCAGGAGAGTCACTGTAGCTAAAAGTGAGCGAACAGATCACCTGTGACACATCCTGCTTATGTTGATGTTTTAAAAAGATAACTGTGGAGAATGATGTAATATCGAGCCAATGGCACCCTCGGCTTTCTAATGTAAATCTTAAATTAAAGAGCTTTAATGAAAAGAGGATCAATAAGGAGATGGAGCTGCAAGTCTGTCTTTTGAAGGCAGGGGGGCCTCTCAAGAACACCTCTCTTTTCCGGAACATAGAGGAAGGTAATGCCAGAAGCCAAGGCAGAAAGCAAGATGAAGAGAAAGCCGTTCCAAGCGTGTTTCGCCTGTGTGAGAACAGATCTCTGAGGTGTAGTTCTGTTCATGCTATTCATTGTAGTCAGAAAAGTGCATGACGCTTACAAAGGAAATGAACCCGCCTTCAAGTTCTCTAGAAACACTGGTTGCTCAAGGCCTGGAAACACTAATAATGGCAGAACATGGAATACCATACTCTGGAGAGTAGGTGTTGTAATGTTGTCAAAGTTCTCAGGAAATCAATGTTAACTTTCACAGTCATCAGAGTGTGCTGCTCTGCGATAAGAGGCTTCAGCAGAGACTGCTGGCACATGATCTCACCAACGCATTGTCAGAAAGTGACAGACATACTTCTATGCAGCACAGAGCATCCCAAAAAGTGGTCATACCACTTTAACTTTTTCTACATTTTGCTACTTAACAAAACTGAATGAGATTTATTGGGATTTTATGGAGCAAACCAATATAAAGATATAAAGCAGTTCACAATTACAAAGTGGAAGGAATTACAACTATACTTTCACTCTTGGAAGTTGATGAGAGATGTGGATGTCGATTCCGAATTGATTAACAAACAATTAATACTAATGTTGATTAGTACAGAGAAGTACAGAGAAAGATGAAACTTTGAGTCGGGTAAGTGTTGCATTGGGGCAGTTTCTGATGAACACATAACAAACCCCTGCTTCAAGCTTTAGCAGAGCCAATCACTTGGAGTTCAGTTTGTGGGTTACTAAAATAAGCTAATCTTGTTGAACAGTAGCTCTATTCATTCATAGTTTAATTCTATGTAAACACACACACAGAAACACTTTTGCCTTAAAATATTACCACAGCGTCAGTGTGTAAACATTTAAGGAGCTTTTTTCTCCCCCCACGTCAGTGTCAAGTGTATAACTTGGTAAAATACCTATGACCTGTGGAATGTGATAATATGTAAACAGATCTGAACAGAGTGAAGGGTTTAAGGCTTAATCGACAGTCTACGCTCACAAGGCTGGAATTGGTCCTTTCATATTTCACATTTCTGATCTCTTACTCAATGAAACTGTTTGTCTCTGTAAAGCAAACTCATGACCCACTATACCAAAAGCCTTGGCAATAAGTGTGAGGAATCAAAAGGACCATTTACTTTGGCCATGGGCGGAAGCTTCCAGAGAAAAGTAAATATTTAACTTCCACCTCACCAGAACGCAGGGCACAGCCCGGATGAAGCGGAGGAATACTATCAGACAGGCGTACACTTCAGTCTATGATTCATGAGGACAACGTGAACATGCGGTGTCCATGAACGAAAGTAAACGACGTCATGTACAGTATGCAGTTGAGTTCAAGGTGTTTATTTGAACACCTTGCTTTGATTCAACTAAGAATGTCCAAATGGACGACCACAATTAGAAATATTTCTGTTAACTCTAATGAGTCAAGGACGGAGGCAGTCTGACCCTGGCTTCTCCCTGTGAAATCTTCTAGAACAATGTGAAGAATGTGGGTGTATAACTCTTGATAAGGTCTTGTTAATTTTTTTGAAACAGACAAGCCTAGGCATGTTACCAGTCAGTGTTAAGGAATTACTTCTGAAACAAAGTTTGCTAATTACATGGTTTAGTGAACCTTTGGAGAGCTACCTGAACGTAGTATTAAGAATTCGACATAATAGGTGTCTGCCTATTTTGTGACACATTGTCACTCAAAATTAGTTTTCACACCTGATAGTCCGGTAGACTTGGTAAGGTTGGGGATCAAAATTGCGCACAATTGTGGTCCTCAATTTTGATTGGGGAAAATTTGTTCCATTTTCAGCTCTCTTTCACACTTAACTGTGTCAAACAAACCAAATCATTTGAGCAACCCGTCCACCTTGCCTGTGGTGGTGCTACACTAAGAACCACTGAGGGAAGCAATACATAAATCTCTGAAGTAGACACTGAGTGCAACTCCTTTCTTCACAAAAATGGAGAGGTGGTTGAGTTTACTGGTTGAAGGACTTCTCCTTTGTCTTTGGTAAAAAAAAAAAAAAAAAAAAACATTTTTTCCCACCAGCACTACACTTGCGCAATTATTTTGGTTGCATTTACCTAAAATGCCCTGCGCTTGTCATTCACATTTGAACAACACCAAAGTTCATGTCAACCAAACTGAGACCTATGTTTGTAGGGGGACCAGAGATGGCTTTTTTGGTTCGCATCAGAGTTCGATTGCATTCACACCTCCCCAAACAAACTGGACTTTCTAGGCAAACAGACCAGAGTTCAATGAAAGTGGACTAAACAAGGCTGGTGTGAATGCAACCTTAATGTGAAAAGATTCTGCTTTTGTTTGATCCTCAACTAAAGTAAGAATATTTTAACAATAAACACAGTAAGTTCAAAGTATTTTAGGCATTAAGTAACTAAATCTAAATGACTATACAATCACAGCACACATCTTTTTTTATTGGAGAACAAAAACAGACAGATGGCAACCTCTGCTAGATATGGCATTCCTCAGGAATAATTTCTTAGACTCCTTTTCCTTTTTCATCACCTTTAAGATGATACTATGGCTTTATGATAATAATTAGGGATGAACGATATAGGAAAAGTGACAGTGAAGCAGGACAGGATTGTGGGGTGTTTAACTGGTTCAGAGAGAGGTGTTTAAATGTTGGTGGGGTGGTCATTATTAAAGTGGTAAGGTTATATAATATTGATAAATATTGGTTATCAGCCAATAATATATCAGGAGGATGTAATATTAATATACTGGTGGCTATTTAGTAATTTTCTCCCATATTCAAGGTGAATTACACAACTAATTCTCCACTGGAGGTTCTGTCACGCATTCTGTTGGGCAGAATACAATATGATTCCTGGACAATATATCAAATTAAAACCATCAACGTCATATCAAATCACAAAGGATTGCTTGGATGTAATGTTCAATGGAATTTCATATTTCAATGTCATGCCTGCACATTCTGTATTGATAATATTTTTGTTCTGTTCCACCTATAATGCCCACACTTATGTTTTTAGTGGTAGAGATGCTAACTCTGACAATCTGTGTTTGGGACATTATGATGAAGGAAAGAAAGAGTCATGAAAATGGGGGCTATACTTAATATACCACATCATTAGAATGGTAATGCAATTACATATTTTCCTGCTATTGTGCAGCTCTACCGCTTGTAGATATATGAGGTCTCAGTGTAACCACCGCAAGTGTGAACAGTAAGATAAATCAAATGCTTTAGCTCAACCTTTACGGTGGCAGCATCATTATTATCAGGTTGCCGTGGTCACGCGATGCATTTAAATACAAATCACCTGCAGCTACATTCCTCTTTGCATAGATCTGCAGACATAATTCAAAATATGACTTTTCCGTTGTCCGTCTCTTAACTTGGAAAGTAAATGATGTGTGTTTTCCTTTCAGGATGCCTTACTCTCCAGCCCGTTGAGGTTCCAGCTTTATTTCTATCCCATCTATTACCTATGCACATATCAAGTTGGGACTATTGGTGTAATAGGCCCCAACCTGACAGGTAAACCCCATCTTTATCTTCTCCTTTCCCTCCTCTTTCACACGGTCAAGACTTTTTTCTTTGCCTTTATCTCAGCGGAGTTCCCAGAGGAAATCAGATGCTAGGCAGCAGCCTGCAAAGTGCTTTAAGACCAGACCTGCTTTTTCTTTTAACTCAGTGTTTTCTACATCTTTAACTTCCCCTTCCTTTGTTAGCTGGGGAAGACTATAAAAGGATAAAGAAAGGATTAACTCATGAAAGCAAAAGGGTGAACATTAAAAAAAAAAAAAAAAAGACAGAAGAGGAGTTAAAAGTGAGGGGAGGGATTCCGCTGCTGGTTGCCACGGCTACCGAGAAGCAGCTGATTAGTGAGTGAGACGTGCAAGAGTGTTGTCTGGATCTGCAGGCCCAACTCTGCAGCTGATAAATGGCCCGGTACTGCGTGTGGAGAAAGGAGTGTTTTAACGATCATTAGAGGCATCTTCCCATTCATCAACCCCTGACTTGTTGTTGCGTCCATGTTGCAACATAAACAAGCTGCAACGCTCAAATCCCCCGATGGTGAAACCTCCTGACCGTGACTCGTACACAAATGTCGATTAACGCCTCACGTCCTCTTCCTCTTAGGCAAAAGAGGACTGAAGATGGATCGGAGTTCAATAAGTTGGAGATGCTTTGAAAAACACTGTCTGCAATTGACAATTGTATTTTATTTAAATCAATTCTTCAAGTCTTTAAAAAAAAAAGCTCCAATGTCACTACATTAATAACTAACTTTTCCTCAATACTGGAACTATTAAGTAATTAACTTCTGCAGCTCACTTTGTATTTTTTTAACTACTTAATTTTAGCAGTTTTTTGGTTGGTTCTTTCTTTTTCACAACTTAGCGAAATCTTGAGGAAGAAAACCAACATTTAACCCTTGTGCGTGTGAGGACTTAGGCAAATGATACAAGTTTTACGGGTGTGGGGTCGGTTGGATCCCATTTGTAAACACAAGGGTTAAGGTAACCTTCGACGCCTCATTTAGTAAGGAGGGAAATCTTCCTTTTATTCACCTCCACAGTAGCTCAAACTTTACTATCTTTTGTTCAGTATAGCCATTACACTTCCCTGCACATGTCCAAACCATCCCAATTTTGCCTTTTTGTACCTTAACTTTTCCATCTTAGCATGCACCATCTTACCAGTTTCCAATACTGTCCGTTTTGGTCAATCTAAATGAAAATCTCAACATATTTAGTTCCGTCATCGTTCTCTTCCTAATGCCTCATTTTTACTGAGTAGCACAGCACAGACCCATGCATTTGCCCATTTTATGGTCTGTCATATTCAGGATGCGTTACACTGTCAGTGGGACACTCACTGGGCAGGCAGGGTTAAACTCAAATGACTAACTTAGCGTTATACTACTATAATAGCATTAATATTTTTTTCCATATCTTCAAGGTATGGTACATTGCTCTTATCCTTCTGTAGTAACTACATCTTTCCACCTCTCAACTCTTTTGAAAAGAAAGCCTTCCCCAGGCGTTCTTGCACTCAAGGACTGTGTTGAATTATCATGGTAAAAAGCCCACTGTCCTCTGGTCAAGGTGTCCTTCAGTGGAAGGACACCAGTTCATTCTAAATAGTGCTAGGTTCAGTCTCTGCAGGCTTAAATGGGATTTATGTTCACAGTTCACCATATTCTGAACCATGTTCACAGCTACCAGAAGTAGGTCTCGCTCATTTACATTTTTTCTGAAGAAAAGGTTTAAGAATACATACATATAGGTCAATGCCAATAACAAGGATGTGCATATACCTACATTACTAATAAATGTCCTCACCAAACTGACCATAGCCTCAGCTTGAGGGCAAATGCTGCCTCTCTTTCTCTGTGAAATATGCACAGAGTTTGTTCCTATCCTTTGTCCACCTCCAAACAGCGCCGCCAAATGATATTAAAGTGTACTGCACTACTTTCATGTTCCCCACTTGCAAACAAAATTGTTCAGGTCAAAGTTCTCAAAAATGAAAACTCCACTCATGAACAATTACCAACAGTTTTTCCACTTGTTTCCTTGCAGTTGGTTTTAAAAAATATTTGGCAATGTGGCAGATTTCTCTTAGGTCACATTTTGTAAAGACCGTTTGGTACTATTGGCCTCTATTAAACAGTAAATTGACAGGAAATTAGGTGGAGAGAGATGGGGAAGACGATACATGAATATAGCGTACGTGCTCTACCTGAGCAACTCAACACCTTAAATAATACGATTTTAATTTAAACATGCTGTAGTTACTATTCTTCTGTGAAATTACTGGCTTCACATTAAACAAAACTAAATGATTTGAAAAAAAAAAATCTTGGAAAAAAAGAAGAATCCCAAATACTATTTATGAAAGTCATCAAAAGTTGGAGGACCTGTGCTGGTGTGACTTTCTCTTGGCTGCATGTGTGCTTGGAACTCTCAGTTTTATATCTTCACAAGTTGCTGCATCTGTTTGCAACATCAGATTTAGACATGCAGCTCTTGACAGACAGAACACGCTTTCCAGCAACCCACAAGGCACGTGATGCACCACAAACTGACTGCAAACCAGTTGAAGCACGCAAAGACGGAGATTCTGACGGAGCTGTTGGCAAGGCGATGCTCTAGGTGTCAGTCACACGCAGAGAACAATCCCAGGCAACCAAGCTTTACCCGCTAGATTATTGTTTGCAATACAAGCTGACAAAGACTCCTCCTCCACTTGAAGACATGTATGTTCTCAGACATCTGCTTTGTATAGATTCTCTGTTAAAAAAATAAAAATGAAAAAATCACTAGATAAAATACAATCCGGATCAACCAGTCCTATCCAGAACAAGTGGAGGAATGAGCCTTCAGAACAAAATGGAACATAAATGCAATGCATGTTTTCTTGCAGGTCTTATGACATACAAAGCTATGTTGGAAGATCCATTATAGTGGTGATTTTCTAAAGGTTGAACTGGTTAGAGTTTGGCGATCTTAGTTTATTTAAACTAGTTGGAGACATTTTCTTGAGGAGGGAGTGTAAAAGAATCAATTAGAGGTGTGCCGATCGATCGGC
>NW_015114426.1:255119-261715 GCF_001443285.1 Poecilia latipinna | reverse complement strand
GAATTCATGGTTCCTTTTTCCACATAATGTAACCGTAGTGCTTATGATTAAAAAATAATAATTATATGATCGGTATCGGTGATCGGCCGTGATCGGCCCTCATGGGTGATCGGAATCGGAAGGAAAAAAACCTGATCGGCACATCTCTAGAATCAACAGTCCAACAATAAGTCATCATGCAAGTCATCCATGTGTGGCTCCATTGAAAACCTCAGCCGAGTGTAAACTTTTAGGAAATAAAGAAGCTCAACATCGATGAGCATATGCACACACCCCTGTGTAACTATGAAGACGGTTTGCATTCCATCCAAGTGGTTTTATAAAGCGTTGGGTCCGAGCCATGAAGGACTAGACGAAGACAAACCAAAAAAACACTCTGTTCAAAAGAACTGTCAAAGTGACAAGTTATCTTGGCAGAGAAAAATCGAAGTATTGTTTATTGCATTGTGATTTTTGCCATATTTGATGCTTAAAGTACAAACTGGCCACTGAACTTGAGGTATTAGCATTTGCTTTGTAAAGGTAATGCCTGGTAAAGAGTTATTTTACTCCTGTAACATTTGAAGGAGTTTTTCTTTCCTTTCTTCTCACTAAACTGGACAAAAAAAAAAGCTCCACATAGTCCTTAAAAACATGCTAGATTGTGTTTCTTCTCAGCTGTAAATGGTTACAGCATGGCTTTTTCCATTTGTGCTGCAATCAGCCATAGCATGCCACCGGCAACCATAAACAGTTAGCACTGGTGGATAAAAGTACAAGTGGGGCTTAAGGGTTTGCTAAAATAGCTCTAAAATGCTAGTTTACTTCATTGACGAGTTGAACCACTAATTCTGGATGTGACCTCATCACTTCTGCCGCTCATAGGCCAGAACTGTCCCTAAAAGTCTTCAGATCATCTCTACTTTCCTTAATTTTGGGATACTTACAGGTGAAATCAATCTTATCCAAATTTATCTCATCTGCAAAGGTCTAACAGTAAGCCACTATCCTGTTATATATAATTGGTATCAGTCAAATTGGATTCGTTAGGTCAGGTTTTCTGAAGATCGGTGACCAACCAGAAAACTGTAATCGGTGCACCCCTAACAAAACTGAAAACTATTTTATATTTTGTGATATTCAAAAGGTGTCCTCACCATGGATTATAATGGTTTTGGATTTTTCATTACAGTTTAGTTTCATTTCATTGTGACTTTTTCTTTGTCTAGTTAGTTTAAATTACTTACTATTTTTTAAGTTAAATATTGCTTTCTTTCAGTTTAGTTATTACTTATAGTACAATTTGCAGTTTTTTCGTACTTCGGTTAATTTTTAGGTGTAAAATTCCAAAAGGTCCAAGTATCGCATTGTGATTATGTTTACACTGATTGAGTAATGATTACTTTTCTACCCAAGTATCTTCATAACTTGGGTAATGAAGATACGTTTTTCAAAGAATTTATTCAACTATTGTCAAACAACCAACTGACTCTGGTGTTTTCTCCCAACTTTTGCCGTTGTCATTTTGCTGAATAGCACCACTACAGCCAGGAGAAGTATGGAGGGCTGTCATTTTCAGACTGAGTGGAAAAAATATATTTTAAATAAGTCTGAAATGCTGATAAATAGATTCATAAACACAAAAAGAGAGGATGTTTTATCTCTAATTTAAATATGTTTTAGTTTTATAAATGCACACATAGTTACTGTTAAAGTTTTTCCCCATTAATTACCATTAACAAAAATCTTTTCTTCATCTTAGTTTTTGTTATTTCGTTAGTTGGTTAACTATTATAATGTTGGCTCTCACTTGGCAATTTTGTTAACTTAATAAATAGCCAAAACAAACCAATTATGGCACAAGAGTGTTTGTGTGCTCAATCAGAGACCACGTCTACAAGACCCGAGTTGGGCTAAACGTATAAGGAGCCCTCAAGTCACAAGAAACAAAGTCTGATATTTTCTTTCTCTGCATACATTGATAAAATGCTTTCTTTTGAAATTAGGATGATGCAAGAAAACCATTTCTTTATTTACCAAGATATTAAAAATGATATGAACAGTTCGCTCAAAGGAAAAGAAAGCATGATCATAGCTCACCAAAGCCTGATGACCCAGAGTGAGCTCGTCAGAAGGACCTTTGCAAAACATTTTAAACTACCATCAGTCCTGACTGCAGCTGAGCAACACTTTCCCCCCCAAAATTGCAACACTTGCTTGCTTACACGCAAACAACGCATGAGCCCAGAGTGCACCGTGCAACACTATTGCTTCATGTGTTGCCTTTTTTTTTCCTTCTGTTTATAGAGCAAAAAGAAAAAAAAAAGTTCTAGTCACTTCCGACTGGATGATGAAACTGCTGTTTCCATCACCTCACACAGACACGGAGGCGACTCCCTGTTCTGCCCGGTGAAACCGATTGTGACGCGAGGTTGGGAGGTGATGCGACCTCTGATTTACACCGTGACAAATGGTCTATGACGGGATTAAAGGATCGGCAAGATGAGGAGATACTCTGCTCAGCTCTGATCCACATGAAGCTCCTGACGGAGTGCTGACGTGATGTGAAAGTGCAAGTCAGATGACGGTCTGAATGGCTTACTGTATCCAAGAAGATAAACATGCTGTACGATAAACATTACCATTAGACACACTGTGCCACAAACACACAACAGAGAAAGGTTTTCACACTCCAACCCCAGATACACTTTCTGTTTACCGTTATTATCTTTGAGATAGTCCAACAGTTTAATTACAGTTCACCCACTTAAATTCAATATCTTTAAAGAGACTCCCTAATTAAGCTGTGACAGACTATATGTTTACAGAGGGCACAACTGATTATTAAGAAAAGTTCTTCAAGGAGGCAAACATCTGTCAAAATACAGTTCCAGGCCAAGGACAGTACTGGCAACAACAACAACAACAATCCACTTTTAGGACAGTTGTGCCAAGGAAGTGGGACTTGATGACAAGAAGTCTGTCTATTACTGTCTGTGGGGTCATTTCTGACTCCTAGCAGCAAAACTTGGAGTTTACTAAATGACTGGAGAAAAAAAATAATGCTCAAAATATTACTGTACATTTATTATCATCATGTCAGCCAAAACCAGGACTGTTTTTGGCTGTAACAGTCTAGTTTCTGGTAGCTTCTCCCTCCTAGTATGAACTAAGACACAGGATTTTCATTGTGAATGTCCTCAACTGGGCAGGAAAACACCTTGAAATGCAAATGTGAGTTATTCATGAAAGGAATGCCCGGATCAAGGTCCGTTTACATTTACTACATAGTAGTTCCTCATGAAACTCTTACACCTGTTGTTGTTGTACTGTATGTGGCTTCATGAGTCATGAAGAAGCGCTTTGTTTGAGCAGTAAAAAAAAAAAAAAACACCAGTAAAATTTGCATGTGTAAAGTTCGCAATTATAAGTACTGTAATTACGTTGTTGATTAACAATTTGGAATTTTCTCTACTTATTATGACATTTATTGTAAAAAAAAAAAAAAAAGGAAAGGAAAAAAGAAAAAAAAAATATATATGGCTGCTGCAGCATTCAGTCTGTCTTGTGACAAAAAGTAAAGCAGCTGAAACAGTAGTTGAAGTTTAATACATTCCAATTGAAATTTATGAAGCATAGTTTTTTCTATCAGATATAAACTGCATTAAAATATATTACAATCTGAAATATAAATGAGTGAGAAAACATGTTAGCATTAGCCTGGCTCTTCATCCAACCTCAGAATAAAAACATTGTCAGCAGGAGAAAGGCATGAGATTATCCTAGTGGTGCACCGATTGGCCAATCACTGTTCATTAAAAAGCCTGATCTGCCGATTTTGTCCAATACTAATATTTTTGTCCGAAAAGTTGCTAAATATAGCGACAAAGTCAGGAAGTTGGAAACCCTGGGATGAAGCTTGTTAACTGAGTCATTATTGACTCAATTATCGCTGTGGATCTTACCTCCACAACCGCAAATGTTTGTGGAGGTAAGTGGATGAGTAGATGAGATCAGATTCTCATGCAAGTATTGACCAATCTCTGATCTCTCAAAATTAAGAAAATATGAGCTGATTAATCTGTGAACATTTACTCAAGACTGTTTTTGACATATCTTTTACTGCGCAGAAAAACTGATACTGGAGAAAACGGAACACAATTGGTAAATTAGATAAGTTAGTTACTGATGAAATTTATTGGGGGTAATTTTACTGGAATTTTAAAAGGCAAACTAAGTATCATACTCGGTATCAACAAATGCTTAATAAAAAATAAAAACAGAGTCATAGCAAAATAATGATATTTTAAATTAAAAATGTTACATTTTGGGGAAAGGTATTCACTAAGGAATGGGAACATTCAGACACAATGACTGAAAATGGGAAGATCTATAAAAAAGAGATCCTGCTTGAAACAGGACATACAAAACATTCAAAGCCAATCTGAGAAACTGAAGATGCTTCTGTGCTGTTGAAACTCAAATGAGTTTTTGATGATTTGTTTAAACACAAGTCTTCCCTGGTTTACACTTAGCTTTATCCACCTAGCCACAGCATCATCTTGCTCACATACAAACAGACACAAAACAGAGAACTTATTGTTAGTTTCTAATGCATTCCCTCCTCTTCCTGGACTTTAAATTATGAATAATTGTTACAGTTAGAATATCATTCACCCTCCTAAATGTGATGTTTATTTACACTGGGTCATCACCATCATATGATTAGTTCATTTTACCGCAAATACTTTCATCGTCCCAGTCAAGTCGTGGTTTTTGGATCCCAGTTTAAGTTTTTAAAGGTTCATGTCTGTGTCCAGTTAAGATGTGAAGCCAACAATGGAAAGGCCTGTTCCTGCGTCCTTATCTATGTTCTCATCATCTCCACAAGTTACATTTCTTCCTGCTCCTCCTTGTGGGCTTCCGTCCCCGTTTGCATCCTTATCGCCAAGGCATTTGAAAGGATAAGAGAGTCAGGTCCAATGCCAAAGATCCCACATGACTGCCAGAGGAAGGAATTTGAGTGGAACGGAGCTCTGAGGAGTGAAAAACTACTTTGACCTCACAACTCAGGCATTTCAATTTAAGAGGTTTTTATGGGAAAACACAAAAATATGGTGTAGAAAAGTCCTGGCGAAAGAAAAGACTAATGCCACTCTATCAACTAGTCAAAAAAAAACCCAAAACCCAACCATTGTGAAGAGATAATATAACAAAATACATGTTAGATTTACTGATCCCTGAAGCACAGTGCATCCATTCGACTTGTAATGGTAAAAATGTGCATGTCTTAAAGTCGGATGTTCTTTTTCCATTGCTTAGTATGCCTGGATGTGGTTCCCCTCTGCTTATTTCTTGGATGCGCTCCTCGCAATATGAGAATGTGACACGTTAAAGCTGACAGGCAGCAGCAGCATTCAGAAAAAGGATCCAACTGAGAATTTTAACAACTCCAAATTTAAACAAATCCACAGTGGCGCCAGAGATAAAATGGTGGGATAAAAACTTTGAATCTCATTCTATGTTTGAGGGGAGAGACCCAGAGGAACTCTTCAGGGTCACACAGAAAATCGTCAGACAAACAACCCACAAGACAGATTACTTGTAACCACACACAGCCGTTTTAAACCGTCAACTTTTATATCTACTTGTAATCTTTCACCGAGTTAGAGAATTCTGTCTTATTTGCGCTCCAAGACCTCAGAGCTACTTTTAATACGGTACACCACAGCATTCCCATTTCTTTTCTGGAATGTGCTGTTGGGATTAAAGGATCACCACCGCAGTGGTTTTATTGGAGCAGCGAAACTTTTACAATGTCTTTTGTGGCATCCATCAGGGATCAGCTCTTGGACCTATTCATTTCACTTTACTCGTATGCTATCTTTAGGTTCAATTTGAAAAATAATAAGAATCTCATTTTATAGCAACACATGTCAGACAGAAATGTAGAACTAAAGCATAACTAGGGCTGTAGTGATACAGTAATATTACGATATGATACGATACACGATATTCTGTCCACGATATGATATATATTGCGATTTTCATCAAACGATACAATTCAACACACTTTTGCGATTTTCTGAAAGATTTTAGAGGGACCGAGTGATTTTGGTGACATTTTGTGACTGTTATAGAGTTGGTTGGATTGAATTAATTTAACTGAAAACTGATTAAAAGCACAAACTACACAATACTTGGCTCTGGTTGGACATGGACACAGACTTAAAGTCGACAGCTGGACAAAAAGAATCAAAGTGGAGAGAAAACATGTTTCTTTTAATTGAAACAGTACAAACTAGCTTACATGCATTTGTAAAGTAAATAAAGTGCACCAAGTACCCTGCTCTGAATAGTTTGATACCTTTTTAACCTTGACACTTAACATCTGAAAGAATCACTCTAAGCCTGATGACCTAATCACTCTCCCGGCGAAGCAAGCAGGGAGGGAGCAAGATGACAGTTGGATGTTACGATACTTGCGGATGAATATCGATTTTTTTAGGAAAGAAAATATCGATATATATCGCGATATCGATATTATCCTACAGCCCTAGAAATTAATCCTCAGTGGACATTACTTTTACCGTTGGTGAGTAAACTGAAAACATTCC
>NW_015114426.1:232528-252099 GCF_001443285.1 Poecilia latipinna | reverse complement strand
GCAAGATGACAGTTGGATGTTACGATACTTGCGGATGAATATCGATTTTTTTCTAGGAAAGAAAATATCGATATATATCGCGATATCGATATTATCCTACAGCCCTAAGCATAACGTAAATGTATTCTTGACTTTATTCTCACATTTTTACACCTTTTATTTTCACAATTTTATTCTCACATTATTTTGACTGTTAAGTTTATTCTCATATCTTTAAGTCTATTTTCATATTTTTGCTACTTTATTCTTGTATTATGACAACTTTCTTGCATTATTTTGACTTTGTGACTATTCTCATATTTTGGCTTTATTGTCATGTTATTATGACCTTATGCTCGTACTGCTACGATTTTATTCTCAAAGTGGGGGAATAAAGTCTTACTACTACGACATTATTCTCGTTTTACTACGACTATTATCAAATTATTAAGACTTATCAACTTTCTTATATCGTTTTGACTTTGTTGACTTTATTCTGATATTTGGATGCCTTTACTTTCTATTTTTACTTCTTTCTCGTATTATATTACTCATGTATTATTAAAACTTTATTCCCATATCACTTGGTCTTTATTCTCCAATGACTTTATTCCATTACTTTATTCTTAGTCTGGTCCTAATACGCCGTTGTGACATTTTGTTTGTATAATTTGTCAATTTTGAGTTTTACATATTGTGGAAATTATTAGACAGCCAGAACATAAGCCTCACGTCACATGTCTTTTTAACTCTAGCTGCCTGGACATTTCAGAAGTGATTTGTTTGTTTGAACCCAAATCCCTTTTTTGTTCCCCCTATCCAGATGAAAGCAGAGGAGATGGAGCTGGTGTTACTAAATGGCCCTAAACAGCTGAATAAAGCACCTCTTCATGTGAGGACCTCGTAAGATTTCTTCTTGATAATTTAATCTGTGTGATGTGATTTTCTTGATGTCTCTGAATTATGCAGTCCTACGGTCAACTTTTGTTGTTTAGAAATGTGCTACTTGAATTCCTTTCATGTGCCGAGTTTGGCAAGGCGATCAGAAAACAAAGCATCAACGCTGGCCTTCATGGAATGGCACAGGGCGATGGAAGGAGCGGTTTAAAGTTTGATGGATCATTTCCAGGCAGAAGAAAGCATCACCAACACAAGGAAATTAAATGATTAAACCTCCCCTCGGTGATAACACGTGTGGTTGTTCATGCCAACCGCAGAAGTGCCAGAAAGTAGTCTTTCTTCCACTTTCTGGACCTTGAAGGCGACATCACGCATGTCTATGTGTGTGTGTGTGTGCTTGAGCTGAGCCGGCGGTGAGACCATGAATTAAAGAGGAGATTAATGAGTCAGGACAAGGAGGCTCAGACTCCAATCTGTTCCCCGCCGCACTCTGGGGGCTGTTTCTCTACAGAACCTAGTTCTGTCAGCAAACACACACACACACACACACACACACACACACACACACACACACACACACGTATCTAGTGTGCACACTGATACGACGCAGCAGGAACACTAAGGACTCTGGACCATGTTAGAGAGTCTGGCAGAGACAGCAGATGTTTGGGACAGTGGAGAGAATGACAGCAAAGAAAACAGAGAGGCTACCAGGAAAGGATGTGTTCAGCAACAAAACCCTTTCACCCTGTAGGCCTTCACCCCACTCTGACACCTCACCACGACCCACAGACCTGCCATCTGTCTGGAGGAGCTGAAAGAGAAAAACAGGGGTCGGCGAGCTGGACTGGGGCGAGACGGAACGAAGGAACAAAGGGAGGCAGAGTAGAGAGCGATGAGACGAAACCAGAAAAAGAAACAACAGAAAAAAGGAGGAATACAGCTGGCAACTAAGAGTGTTCTCGCACCTGATAGTCCAGTACTTGGTTTGATTTGGGAGCAAAGTTGCAACATTTGCTACATTTTCAGCAGGTGTGGTTCTCTTTCTGCACTGTGTCAAACAAAACAAACCAAACCGATAAGAAACCTGTCCCCTTCACCCCCTCTTCTGTGGTGGCGCTGCACCAAGAACCACTGAAGGGAAATGACATAAAAACCTCCAAAGACATTGAGCGCAACATCCTTCTTCAGGAAATGTAAACAAAAATGGAGTGGATTTTAGCGGTCGTAAGATTTCTCTTTTGGCATTGGGAAAAGATCACCAGCCATTTCTCCTGCTAGCACTAGACTTTGATTTGGTTGTATTTACCCAGCATGCCCAGCGCTGTAGTCCACTTCCTGCTTTTGGAGTGGTCTCTGGTCAGCTTGGCATTCATAACATGCATTCAAACCCCGCCAGAGTTCACTTCAATCGAACAGACCTGGATTTTTAGCCCGACTAGAGTCTTTTTTTTTTTTTTTTTTTTTTCTGCATCAGAGTTCGATTACGCATCCACACCTCCCCAAACGACCCATCTTCCTAGGCAAACTGACTGGAGTTTGATTAAAGCTGACCAAACGTGGATGCTGTGATGCACTCTAAGAAGGGGGAAACCCAGAGAGTCTGTGCAGAGAACATCGTTCATGTCACAGAAAGTTGGAAAACTTAAAAGACGCATTTCCACAGATGATTAATATCTATCGGCAAGTGACAAGTTTCCTTTTTGTTCTCCAATTCGATTATTTTCCCTTTCTCACTGCAAACCTGCTGATTACAGCTTCTTCCATCACTGCCTCCCCCCGGCTATTCATTGGTGAATATAACAGCGATGGCACTGATGCTCTCTAGCATCATTTATTCCCCTGGAAGGACTCTGCATTATCATGAAAGACTCATCAGCCGTCTTTATCCAGCCCTCAGTTCTCCAAATTTAATACAGACCAGGAGATTTACTAATCCCATGATATGCTCCATAATCTGATCATGGA
The DNA here is from genome assembly GCF_001443285.1 of Poecilia latipinna. NCBI lineage: Eukaryota > Metazoa > Chordata > Actinopteri > Cyprinodontiformes > Poeciliidae > Poecilia > Poecilia latipinna. Next base: position 249,252 of record NW_015114426.1, on the reverse strand, counting down.
TACGAACACAGAAGAGAGTAGAGAGGAGGATGGTGGGGGGAGAAAAATGCAATCAGGAAGGAACGGCTGCGGATGGATGCCCAGGCTGCAGGAAGACAAAAACGGAGGGGGGGGGGGATCTTTTCCCAAAGGAAGGAGAGAAAAGGTGGGAAAAACGAGGGGACGACCAGCAGTAGAGAGAGAGAGAAAGAGGGGAACACAGACAGAGAAATAAGAGGATATGGGGGGCAGGGGGCTGCGTGTTCTCGCTGGTGACCCGATTTTCCCACTAAGCTCTAAAAAAGTGGAGCAGCACGTAGGCATCCATGGCTCGCCTCAGACATTCAGTCGCTCTGTCGCACAACATGAGCGCTGCATGCGGAGCGCATCATTCATTCTGCTTCACCTATTGACCCACATACTGTTTCCTTGCGTAGCTGAGTCACTAGCATGCTCTTTCTGAAGCCCTTCGCCTCCTGCATCAGCCTCCCTGCATCCTCATCTTCTCCGGGCTTAAAAAAAACAAAAAAAACCACAAAAAAAAAACAGCCTGACCTGGACAAGCTCAATCCGACACAACTGGTTAACATTAGTTACAGGCCAGAGCCAGAAACGAATCAGACATTTTAATTAAGATTTTGCTGCTTTCATTTTTAGTCTATTATTTGAGTAAGCAGTGTAACTTCTCCTATTTTAAGCTTTTGTTCATCATCTTCCAGCTCCATCTTGTCACTTGTAACCACAAGGTGAGTCGGGTGCAAATCATCTGTGATGTGCGATTGATAGGAGTGGAGCTACGTGCTCATTTGTTGTTACAGTCCAATGAACTTCTCCACCTTATTTTCTTTCCTTCCTCAAAAGGGGAAGATGCCAACTCCTCTATTTAGATGCAGTGCTGGACAATAAATATATGACAACACATATTGTAATAGACGCGTGATCAATATCACGTCTGAAAACATTTTCAGAGGAGGAGATTCTGAGGAGGTGCTGGTGTATCAGTGTGTTCCTGTGTGTGTAATGTGCAGCAGGACTTCAGGTCTCATCCATCACATGATCAGCTGAGTTTCTCAGAGGTCGTAAACGCATATAGGAGCGCTGCTGTCTACAGGCTGGTTGTTTTCCAGCTATTGAATATACATAGAAAGGACCAGAAGGGGGAAAACATTAGTTTGAATAGATGTATTATTTCTTTGCGTTTCCACGTGATGCATCACCTAAGCACCAGCACGTATGTGCACAATGAAGGCTTCATTATAGCATCTGTATCGGCTTACTCAAGAATGGTTAAAGTTATGCTTTGCAGCACAGAAACTTGATCCAAATGGAAACAATTTGTAAGAAAAGAAAATATTGGGAATTGTTACAGAAGTCTTTTATTTTATGAAATTTTATTATTATTTTGTAATTTTAAATGCTATTAAAATGAAATGTTTTTTCTTGTCAGCCGATATGCCAAATAACAGTCGAACCTCTCTCACAGCAGAGCAACAGAAGACGGTGGCTGATTTTTAGGCCTTTCCAGAGTTGGATAAGATTGGTGGATAAGATCGGTTTCACATTTAAGCATAGGCTGACCACTGATCTCCCAAAACTAAGGAATTCAGGGCCGATTTGTCGGCACATCTCTACTATCAGACAAAATCGGAATCGGCAGTTCTTATTTTTTAAAGATCGGCCAGAAAACTGCAATTGGTGCACTCCTGTTTATAATCCATGGAAGTTCAGGCATGAACGCCTTTGGAAGGTACCACAGTGCATGCAACAGAAATGTCTTCTCCCAGAAACAAAAAGAACACAAGGATAGTCTGGAAAACACAACTAAAAAAACAACCATTGCTCATAAGGTCAAAGGCGAGTGAATCAAGAGTGTTTGCTGCCGTGACCCTTACTTTTGACTCACTTGAGCAAGCGGTCACCTCTGATGTCACCAAACCAATACTCGGCTTTAATATATGCATGCAAAAACAATAGAGAAGGGAGCATGGCTGGGCGAGTTATCTGCATAGAGCCGCCCACCGCATGCACACACACTCACACACACAGCCGCTTATTGACACGGTTTGAACAAAAAGTGGCCGCCATTGATCCAATGGCCGTGTTAGGATGAGACAAAGGCGAAAGTGGCTTTTCCATCATCAGGTCCTTTGTCTGCAGAGCTGTGACACACCTGTGTGGCATAACTAAAGAGACGGCGAGGCGAATTTCTAGGTGTGTGTGTGTGGCCGCATGTTCTTTGTTTGAAGAAGTCACGTGACCCAGTCTGACTTGGCGCCATCCCCTCCCCTCTGCAGTGCGCCACCGTACAATAAAAAAAACACAACAATAAAACTCGTATATAAAAAGACAACAACAACAACGTTGCACCAAGTGTCTGGCTCCGTACACCCACTCAGTTCTGGAAAGTTCATTAGCAAACACAAAACTCTGGGAGTTGATCGGGGTGAGGGGGGGCTAGGTAAAAACGATGAAGGGAAAGAAAAAGGTGGTGAGGACTGGAAGGATGGAGATCCGGAGAGGGTCGATGAAGCGGATTTGAACGTTACAGCAATATCTACTATTTAACAAAGTGATCAATGGGACAAAACTCCGGAAAACGGGGGAATTTAGAGGGTGGGCGGTTATGGTCTGTGGCGGATTCAGTGGCTGGAGTCCGGAGACAATGAAGAGAGACTGCCGGGACAGGAGGAGCCAAATCAAGAACTTCAGAAAAAGATTATCGACGTGAGGATGATGCAATGCAGATGGAGGTGCACAAAGAAAAACACGGTCCAAAAATCAATCGGTGGCAGGAGGAAGGAGAGAGGGAACGACACAGAGGGGGAGATGTAAAGAAAATGAAGCTTGGGTTGGGGGTGGAGGCAGAGAAAGGGTGGGAGGGGAAGTGGGGGGGAACCCGGATAAGTCCCAAGAGTGAGATTTCCTCCGTCGATCTAACCGCGCATCTGATGTGCATGTTAATTACAGACGAGGAGAGACAGTAAATATGTCTGCCAGAAAGAACGGTGCGCTGGAAGCTCAGGTGCCCCCTGAGTCAAAACAAGTCAATGAACAGACCCTCTTTGAGACTTTAATCTCATTCTTACTGTCCACTATAATGTACAACCAGTCTGCTTACACTCACAGTTTATCTGCACCCTCAGTTCGAAGGGTAAAAATCCTTCAAACGTGTGAAACTTGTGTCGATGTACCATCGTCGTAGTAACAAGAAAATCTGACATTTCATTTGAGAATAGTCAGGAATGAATCCCATGATCGTTTTTACTAAATAAGGGGTTGCATAATTAAGCAATGAAGGGAAAGATATGGTAATCTAAAGTGTGTATATATATAAGCATAGTGGATCATGTTGAGTGTACTAGTGGGATTTCCTGGTATTTCATTATTCATGTTGAGCAAACTCCCTATTTGTGTTAGCAACAGTAGGGCAGGAATCACTTCTAAACAAGTGGTTGCTGTGTAGATGACATCTAATTGTTGTTATGGAGACTCGCTCGCTCCAAGATGTCACTCTTTGCAGCACTTTTCTAACAGTGAGATGTTTTTTGTGAGTAGTGTCATAGGTCATCAATAAACCTCATGTCAAAACAAATGGGTCTCTATGTTGCATCATAGTTTTACATTTTTGGCCAATACTGGGGTTTTTTGGGGTGTTTTCCCCCCAATTAAACATGGCTACAAAGTCAATAGGTTTGCTACTGTGGGATGATTATTGTTAACATTTGAGGAGGTAATTAAGATCATTTTCTCATATTGGTGTTGATTTGTCTGTGCGACAAATGAGTTCCTTCAAACTCATATTAAAGTCAAAAAGTCAAAATGTCTTTGTTCAGTTGTTGCATTTATTTTAATTCTTGAGGTACCATTATTACAAACGTACTCAAATGAACGGTAGGATTCTTAAAAAAGTCAACGCATCTGCAACTGCAATAACAATTGTTTTTACTCCAAACATAGCAACTACATCAATAGATCTGCTCATGATTGTATTAGACCAGCTCTATAAACCGCTTTCCATATCTCAGTCTAGAGCACGTCAGTTCCTACTAAATACATAAATAATTTGCTCAGATGAACTTCTTTTTTTAAAGGGTAATTTCCCAAAACACAGAACAGTTTCTGGTAAAGTGATACACATATACAAGTTGAGAATACTTTCGTCAGCTACGGTGTGCGTGGGTCGGTATGTTATGGACAATGGAGAAACACAATCTACACTGTGTGCTTGTAGAAAGGAATTTGTTTTATTGACGGGGAACTTTTGACCAAATGGGTCAGTCAAAGTTATTTTCCCTTCGGTTCAAAATGACAGCTTTAATTTTTCAATCTTGTTTTCAGATGCGGTTCCATGGATAGATGTGATGCACTTTGGGGCACTCTGGTGACACAGGGGTAGAGCGTGCAACACGAATACAGAGGCCATAGTCCTCAACGTGGCCGTCCCGGGTCGATGACCCTTGCGGCATGTCTTCCCTCTATCTCTTATAACCCTCTTTCCTGTCTAAGCACTCACAAATAAAGTCAATAAAATGAGTTTGTCACATTTTAAAGAAATGTGACAAACTCATCTAAATGCTGAACATGTCAGAGCAGTCGTTGCAGAAGTTCAGGTGATTTAAAAAAAAACAGCAACTGTGTGAGCTCGTTCCTCTCGTAGTTAACTTTCCGTGACCTCACTGAAACCAACGCGAGCACAAAGCCCGCCGCCTGCACTAATGGTGTCCCTTTTTTCCTCGTTTTCCCACTGAAACGCTCCCTTGGTCCCATCAAGCTCCAGCCAAGCGTCCCTAGACCATGGCAGTGAGGTTCGCCTTTATTAGGCTGTCAGAGGAGAAAAAAAAACCAAAACACTGTTTTCCCCAGTAGCTGCTTGAGATATTATTCATCTCTAATTGGTAATAACCCCATCCCCCCCTTCCTCACCCCCACCCTGAGGCAGCTCAATCTCCACTAAGTAATCACTGCCATCACCTCCTCTGGTGGAAGCGGCATTATTAGGTCGGTGGCACTGTCTCTACCTCTCCGCTGTCTGCCAAGGAGGTTTATTATCCCACAATATATGGCTTTACTCGCCTACTTCTTTTAAAAGCACGAGCTGCAGAGAGAGAATTTTGGCTGAGCCCATTTATCTCCCATTCTCGGCTCCAATCAGATATTTCAGCAGCCCGGACAGGGAAGACTCCAAAATAGGCTCCGACGGGATCGTTTAAGCTCAGGCTTTCACTTTTCCTGATGGGGCGAGGGATGCTCTGTTGTGCAAAACACCTTTCACTTTTCAATATGCATCTCCTCCTCCCGCGCCCAACTCAACTATTTCCCCAGTTTGGGAATCTGCTTTTCTGTTTCCTTTGTCCTTTGAAAAACATTTTATGAAATATCCAGCAAAAAAGTGCAACCTCCTACAGCAGTATGCTCTAAAATAGACAGGGTTTCTGCATATTTCAAATTTAAAATTGCACCCGTTCCCCATTTCTGAGATTTTGCAGCGTTTTGGACATTCGAGTAAAAATAATATTAAGGGTCAAGTGCTCGAATAGTAATCCGGTCTTAATATTTATAGAATCGACGAATCCTGAGGTAAAACAATGCTCCGACTGAATTTCAATGTAGTGTGGTATTGGGTGATTCCACTGCTGTTCACGACATCCGACTAAAAAGAAATATCAAAAGCTTTCATAATTAGGAGATTCTGTAGAGGGTGTTACTCTTACTCTTGCTTGTAAAAGCCACCAGTCCAGTTCAAGCTGAAGGAAAAGTTGCAGAGAGTAAATACGATGAAATAATCCTTATTCGATTTCTGGATGAGTTTACATTCAGTCAGTGAAGAAATAAAAATAATTCTGAGTTGAAAAGGTGAAATAAAACTTTGAATAAGGAAACTGTGCAGCATCAGGTAAAATAAAAAAAATAAGTATTAAACACTTTTAGAACCATGAAGTGTAGGAGTAATGAAAATGTGTGTGTATTTCAGGGACAAAAACAGTTGCAATGTGGTTTAGATACTTTTAATTCCTACATTTGCGGTGGTGGGAACCATCTACTAATGTGCTACCAGTTGAGTTTAGCTTAGCACTTTAGGACTTTGGCTATTTTTGAAAAGGTTAACGCACTTAGCTTCCCCAAATAATTTTTTCCAGATAAATTCTAAAGTCCAGTAATCTTCAGTGCAATACACTTCAGTGTGGAAGCTGTTGCTACATAAAGTAGCTTGAAAGCTAGCCAACATCAGAATATGTTTAAAAAGAACAGATTTCAGGAGTTGCACCCTTTGAAGGTTGATTATGTCACAACAAAGACTGTCTAAAATCGATGGCTCCTACACAAATGTGTCTTTTTCTCCAGGTTAGTTCTTGTAACTATAATGGACAAAGTAGTTTTTTTAAATAGAAGTTTTGCTAAAAAAAAAAAAAAATCAATTATTGAATTAATTAAAATGGATTAAATAAGAAAAAAAACTTCAGCAACATTTTGAGTTCCATTTTTATCAGCTTATATTTAGCTTCTTCACAGTTGCTAGGTGACAGTACATACATCGAAGTAAGGGCGGGTCAATTTTTAAAAAAAGGAGACTTTAGCAGATAGCAAGCTTTCACAAAGGCTAGGCGTATTACAGCAAGTTTGCTCTGTTTTATCAGCCAGTCAAAGATTCACTAAAATCTCCAATCAGTGCATTTCTACAACACAAAGGATTGCTTCATGTCACTCATTCACATCGAACATATGATGTCGACTTTTTTTTCCTCTTCAGTTTCAATTCCTCTAATTCAATGTTATTGCAACAGTAACAATGAATTAACAAGAGCAAGGACTGAGAAATATTTCAGCACAGCAGAGAGAGAGTGACCTTGCTGCTTCTCGGGGCAGACTGATATTTCATCAGCTAACAGTAAGAGCACACCTGCCTCACAGCGATACCCACATCTGCCAACGGCTTTGACTTCCCTCCTCTGAGGAGGCGTCGAGGGAGGAGAGCGAGGAAGAGAAGAGGAAATAAAAGACAGAAGAAAAAAAATCCCACAACAAAGTATAATATGGGTTTTTACCAAGAGACTGATATGGTTCAGAGAAAGTGTAAGCAGAGTCTGAAGAGAAATGCTCCAATGACAAAGAGGGGAAATAAGTAAAAAGAAAATGGGAAAAGTCACAGCACCAGCGGTAAAACACCTAGCGGTAGATCTCAAGTTGAGCTACCACTGGAAGTGGCCAAGTTTGTTCACAAACAGATCAGAACCTAACAAGTTTATTGAGCTGAATGGATCTAGAAAATAAAATGAAGACAAAAAAAAGGAAGGAAGCAACATCATGTGTTAACTGCAGCTACAGGGGAGAAGTGAAACAACTGTAAAGGGAAACATCCATCACCATTCAAAACTTTTTAATGAAGTCATTCATGTCTCCCAGTGCGTGTGACAGACATGCTAATTAGTTAGCACGCCACACGCCTAAAATAGTACCGATGTAGCTTATGCTAAGCCAAATGGAGGAAGCTTGAGATCATTGGCAATACATAGATGTGTTTATTAACAACAACACTGATGTCAACATGTGGTTATGATGGGAAATTTAGACTGACCTCCTCATGGTTCATGTTTTCAAATAACATACTCGCTGCGTCTCCAAAAGCACCGTTTTGGTTATTATGAAACCAAAAAAAAAACCTCACTCTCACATCAATCATGTGCAACTGCATTCCAAGTCATTGCTAGGTATGCCAACAATGTAGTTCTGAAGCAGTTGTAATATTTTTGCAGGCAGTGATTATACGAATTAGTCTTCATAAAATGCGGTGATTAGAGTCGCACCGAGAACTCGGCATGTGATTGGAATCGGTTCGTTTTTGGCACAATTGGCTAGTTGAGAACTAAGAAGTCCGACCTTGGACAGGAAGGAGACATCTTGCTTCAGGTTGTACAGACAACACCACAATTCAGTATTAAAGTTGATACTGCTAGTTGGCAAAAAGCAGTTATGAAACTCAGAGATACATTAGGAAATCAAGCTTTTTCAAGGTTGACAATGCCGTTCATTCATAGTAGCTTTTTAGTTAGCGTACCCATCAGTGTGGAACTGGCAATTGACCTGAAGTCGACTTTAGCAGATAACAATAAAAATTAATACATCACAACAAAGCTGCCCTAGCTAGCTAAAGTTACTAGCTAGTAGCTACTATAAGATGCATTTTAAAAATCACAACTCCGTTTGTTTCAAAATGATTGGAATAGGCAGAATCTGATGAGTTATGAAAAAGATTTATATAAACTAAGAGTCAGAAATGGGTCACAAAATTCTGATTGGCGTATCTCCTTCAACTTATGTTAAATCTGATTTAACCCTTAACTGCCACCCCAAAAACACTTGCATGTTATCCAATGGGTCCATGAGGACACTGGCGTCCTCGTGACAGTTAAGGGGTTTTAAAATGCATGTACAATTCACTATATGTATGGAATTCCTCTTGAGATATTTCTAAAACCTAATGCTGGCAGTGGTTAAAATCTGTCAGTGCAGACCACCAACAAAGTAGTGCAGCTGGAATGTAATCATGAGATCAGCACGTGCTTTTTTTAAAGGTGGGAACTCAATTATGTAACAACTAACAGCATGTTGTAAAGTTTTATGGTTACAAAACATACCCTGATAGCTGTTTGCTAAATCAGACTGCTGCAAAATCCACATAACTAACCCTGAAATGTGTTTCTGTGCACAAACAGCAGGGTTATGCCCACCTAGCTGTAGTTTCACAAACACGCCTCCGAATGCTGAGATGACGGTTTCTATAGAACCGACCTCTGACCTGTTGTTATCCAGCAGTGGGTGACTATAAACAGCTCCTCCCTCTGGTGCTCTATATCATAAAATCAAACGGCTGGGACAAAGGAAAACAGCTGACCTCGACTGTCCTGGAGGTGATACAACACAAAGAAAACAGCAGTGCTGCACTGCACTGAGCAACTACACCCAGGAAAAAAAGGAGAGGCATGCATAGCTTTCATGTGAATGCAGCTGCTTTGGCAAAGAGCATAAGAGAAAAACACTGTCCTGATAAACTGGTCAGATGGTGAGGGAGTGGAAGCACAAAGCGCGGAGCCAATCAACTGACCACACAAACAAAGGACTATCTGTAAAAGCCCTGGACTTCATCTTTCCCTGTGAGGAGAACTCAGGCAGGCTGCAGGACGGCTACAAAGCCCGTTAAGCCCCCCCACTTCGATCCAGCTCATCGAGTTCCCAGATGCTGATCAATTAGTGGACAGCTGAAACAGCTGCTGACCACACAAACATCCTGCTCTTACTGGGTTCTAAACCCAGACGGTTCTCCGACAACGTGTGCTGACTCATGCAGAACCTTCCCCTCAACTACGCGGCTAATCCAGACGTCTGTTCCCGTCTGCCGGTCAGGGCGGCCAACCAGACGCCTGGTGTGTCGTCGAGTCTAAGGCATGTTCACGGCTGGGTAGCAGAGACACAGCGTGTGAAGAAATGAAAACCGAGCCCTGCAGGTCAACATCGGCAGGCGGCCAAGACTCAAAGCATCCGACACATTAACACTACACGGTGAAGCACGTGCAGTCCTGACGGAGAAACACAACACACAAGGAACGCTCCGATCACGCTAGTCTGGCTAATGTCGATTTCTGGTTTCTATTCTCATTCATTGGTTAAGTATAACAGCAGTCTTCAGCTAATATCCATCACATTTATATAGAAAGGAAGAGAAACATTCTATTGTTTGTGATGTACCAATCATGCTTGTCTGGCTGATGCCACTTTCTGGTTTTCCTTCTTCGGTTGAATATAACAGCGGCCGTCAGCTACCAATTTATTTATTATTATTTTTTTTTTTTTACTTACATTTGATCAACAAATTAACGTTTTCTAAGGATATAACAGGAAAAGACAATAATTCTACAAGTTCTTTCACAGATGCTGTAGTTTAGAAACTTAAAAAATTATCCACATTTTTTATGCCAGAAACAGTATGTTCATAAACTTTATTTGATTTTTAAAACACATTGAACTGCCTTATTGCTGAAAATGCGCTATATAAATAAAATTACCTTATCTTGCATTTCAATCAACTCAAAGTACATGCTCTTGGTTGATACCTTTGTAGATCAATCATCTTTGATGCATTGAATGACTGGCTCTGATCACCTTTCCAGCGATCAGAGCCAGTTCCACCCTCTTATTGGTGCATCTTGACAGTAAAAAGTGTTTAAATTGTAAAGCAGCACTGTCAACCCCCACATCTAGTTGAAAAATAAGGAAGGTATTTATTTCTGTTTTCCAATCTGATTGCTGCCAGCAGGGTTCTACAAACAAAGGTGTCGACATGGAAATGTTCCATGCGGGAATCTGAACTGAACTTCCCTATGTAATCAAACCAGCATATCAAAGTATCCTTTGTGAGTTTGGCAGCACAAGCAAACAACATGAGACTTAACAGTCTGAGTGTGTGTGTGTGTGTGTCTTTTAATGAGACTCACCCATCCTCCTTGGCTCTCCACCCAAGGTTCAATCCGCTCATCCAAGTAGACGGTCATCCACTCTACAATCCTGGCTACCAGGTGGCTCATCTCCTTCTCAACGCATTCCACGCAGAGCGCGCCACCAAACGCGAAGAGCCCCACGATGCGGCCCCAGTTGACGCCGTCCCGGAACACCTCGTCCATCACGTTCTCGAAGCTCTGGTAGGCGGTGGCCGGTGTGATGTGCAGCGTGCTGTGAAGGTCGTTGAAGGCGCGGGAGTAGCGCAGCTCGAACTCACGGGCCGTGTCTCGCAGGGTCACTTTCACCGCGTCCATCGTTGCCGCCGACGCCGCCTGTTGCCGCCTCGGGGATCCTGGACTTGTCCCGTTAAAAGTCCCATTAGCGTGCGTCTCCAACGTCTGCTCGTCGTCCATCCCCGCGTCCCCGGCCGCGTCCCCAGCAGCGGTGCTGTCCGGGGGCTCATTGGGCAATATGTGTTGGATCGGATAGTTCCTCTGAGACAGTTTAAACTTAATGTAGAAAAGCACTAGTTCTCTGTTTCGTGACATGTTTCTTTGTATTTAAACAAGTTTCTTGATCTTTCTTCTGGTCCGTGTCTCTCTGCGTCTTTTGGTCCCTATCTAGCTGTGGTAAGAGCAAACGCACACTGTGCTTCTTCCTGGGGTTCCTCCGTTTAGACCACCATGGTCAGCTGACAGCCACAGGACTCTTGGAGGTGAAAACCCAACCCACATAAGGCTGACGGATCAAATCAGGCCCTGCAAAAAAAACAACAAGGAAAAGGTCAAAGTCTCTGAAGCCGATCCATAGAAAATACTGCGACAGTTAACAGAAGGAAGCGGGAGCATGAGGACAGTCCTGCACTTCCAAATTGAATTTGGACAGTTGGGGTCAAAGAGCAACTCTCTAATTGGGCTGCCGCATATGGAACAGATGGCAGCGACAATAAAGATACAACGGTGGAGTAAGAGAGAGCTGGAGAGAGAGGAGAGAATGAGGGCGAGAGTGTCAGGAAGGTGGCGAGAGATCCAGACAGTCCTCCTTATCAGTGACCTCTGTCCTCCAGTTTGACCTACCTCATCTCCACGCTGTCTCTGTACAACTCACACACTCATCTGTGTGCCGTCACACTTACTCATCCACTTCAAAAACTGGACTTTTCCAAAATATTTCAAGTTTTTACCTCAAACCCGTGTGCCTGGGCCAACACAAGGTATCTTCATGGCCTGAAAGTTGTGTTGTCAATAAAGGTCTGGTAAACACAACTTACATGGAGATTCAGTTCCATCTGAACTAAATCAGACTATTTTTGGGGGGGTTTGTTTCGTCTCGATCAATTGGTCAGAAGCAAAAAATCTGATATTTTTTTCCCCAATTAATAAACTCAGCCTTGAAGCACCAACTATTGAAGATTTTGAAAATGTCTTCACAATTGATGACGATAATAATGGAGCAAGCCCAGGTATTCACAGTGGTAAGTACAGACGACAACTGTCTGTAAATACTTAAAATCCACAAACACTTAACCCTGGGCCCCAAAAAACCCTTATAACTGCTTATTTAAATAGTTTGAACAATAAATATACTTTGGCAAAAATCATCTTCGCACTTTCATAGAAGCTAACATCTACAGCCATCCCTATTTCCAGTCCTAGAGGTACAGCCAATCAGTGCCAAGGAAAACGAACATAGCTCCTAGATTGGTTGCTCTGCCAACACCATCCAATAGTGTCTCTGGTAGCATTTAGCTTCCCATGCCGTGTTTTATTTTTCAATATTTCAGATACTGTCTACAAAAGAGGATTGTATCTCGCAAATAGGCGAATTTTCCCCGAATAAAGTGGAATAGAGTTACACTGGAAAGGCCATGAATACTGAGCCGAGAACAGGTGAAGGGGTCTACTGTAAATTCATCCTTCCATTATGTAAACTAGCTTATTCCAACATCATGGGGGTGGAGCTACACCTTGGACACATCATCAGTCAATAAAATCTTGAATACAACATGAATAAAGAAACCCAGAAAAATCAGTTGGTGACTTAAATTGGCTGATACTGGGCTCGACTGGCCACCCAAAACCGTAAAAATACTATCCTTTACAGAAATGAACACTTTTATACTAAAGCGACCATGTCCAAGTGGCAACAGTCCTTGGAAAGAAAGTTGTTACCGAGCGAGGAAGACTCAGTTATTTCGCCGCTTTTCAGCATTTGCGATGTGCTTAAAAATAAAACATGAAAGTAGCCTCTAGAAAGAAAATTCACCACAGCGCAACAAAGTAAGGCACACAGAGACTCATGTTAGAAAGGCCAACCAAGATAATTGCTAATCAATCCCAGCAGCGAGCTGGGATTGATTATTGAGAGCTTGAGTCTCCTGCAGATTTACAAAAAAGTTATAGCTATTAAGTATAATAGTGACCAATACTTAAAAATGACTTTAAAATGTGACACTCAATTGCAAACAAGTTTGTTCCTCTAAAAGTAATAAGATGGGCTCAGCTGGCATATCTTTGACAGGATAATGTAGGGGTGAAAGGGTGGCAGCCGACCTGCCAATCCAAAACCTGAAGTGGCAGGTCAGGCTTTTTAAAGGTTGGTGATAGGCCCGAAAACGAAACGCATCCCTAATAAAATGAATTAAACATTTTGTGATGCAAGACTTCTATATTTAATTTGCCTCAGTCTGTTTTATTAAGAACGTATGGAGATGTCCTTCACTTGTTTCTATTGGGCTTTGTGTGTACAGATATCTCTGTCCCATATCCTGTGGGATTTTCAGAGATGTAGAGCTCTGTAAATCTAAAAAAAATTTAATGTTTTGCTTTATTTTGCAACGCAAATGTCTTTTTTAAAGTAATTAGGCTTAAAATGCATGTAGAAAGTAGAACAAAGTGAACAAAGATCCCTGGTCGGTTACTATGACAGATGTTGCCAGCCTCTGTTCCTCCACCCACAGAGAAATTCTACACTTTGTTTCGCTGCATTGATTTAAGGAAGCAGTTTAAATGTTAAACCTCTTGGCAGGAGGTATGTTTGTATGCGAACAATGCACTGGAGTCCAAATCAGATCTGTCTGATGGGCTCGGGATTTACAAAACACCTTTTAGACTTCCAACAATGAAAAAATCTACTTTATTGTTGAACATAAAATAATAAATGAGGCAGGTCTTGAAAGAGGAAAAAAAATAACTGACTGCTGGGTCATATTATGAAATTAAAGTTATCAGTAGATGAGAATGAAACACTAATGTAATCCCTGCTGTAAAAGGAAACAAGCAGATTTTTACTTGCATAGTTACATTCCCATCCAATGGGTTGCTGAATTGGTAGATAACATCTGACAGACATTCTGTAACAAATCATCTGTGGGAAAAGTTATCTTCATTCTGTTGTTCTTCAGCTCACTCATTCACTTGACTCTTTTGTTTCACAAAAGGATCTGGCTGATGATTCCAAACTATCTGCTAGTTATCATGTAATTAACCTGACATTTCCTGCAACAATAATGGCATTTAAGCCTGATAAGTACATGAGCCTAATAATTAGTGTATCAGACAGATGGATGCAAATGATCCTTGCATCACTTCATAACACATGCCTATGTCTTAGAACACAATGGAGAATCAGACACTCTGACTAACAAGTAATATTTCAGGTAAGGTCGAAAAAAAAAAAAAGTTCAGCTGTCCGCCCAGTTTCAGGGAGATCAGGACCAGCCCAGCCTGGCGGATGGAAAGCAACAAGACTGCAGTGTTTACAAAGGCCACATGGTCCCCAGCTGCCAACACGTGGCTTGGGCTGGAACAGCGCAGTAGAGATGTAAACACGGCAGCTCTATAGGAATAACAGCGAGTCAAAATGTGGCGTCTGAATGTTTCCACGAGATCCGACAGTAAGGGTAATTTGATCAAAGTAAAGTCTGAGGTGATATTGATTATGGGGGAATTTTGGCTGGATTGTCTTTTTGTTTGTTTGTTCGTTTTTTTTGTTTTTAATAAATAAATAAGTCAGCCCAACTTTTTTTCTGGATGTGTCGATTTGACGACAGTCTCAAAATTAAATGTTCACAGCAGTCCATAATATTCGCCTGATGAAAACAATAATAGTAGTAATAAATTTGATTAAACACGATTGTCTTACCAGAGCTGGATGAAAAATAATAATAGAAAAGGGAAATCCTCGGTCCAGGGTCACTGGTTCTTTCCGACTCTTTCGAAGCGTAGAAACGCTGTCAAAACGCTTAAATGTAAACACTACCACTCTGTTTGCTGTGTTGAGTAGGTTTGAACATTTCAACATGTGCCCCTTTTATGGACCCTCCCCTGTTGCGTAACAAGAGACGCGATTAGCTGCATGTCAGTGGCTAAGCTTCATTTGTCATCCGGCGAGGCAGTCCGCACGCCAGGTATGGGAAAGGCGGGGAGAAGCGGGTCTTATATGTTCAAATAAAACAAAAAGCTCTGATTCAGCCGCGCGTGAAAGACACACTAAGTCCCCCGACGAATAGTTTTCAACTGTAGGATGACAAACACTATTCTAGGCACGAGGAAGACTCCTCCTTATTTTCGTCAACGCTTCCGCTGGGTCATTCACCGGCGGACAGTTGAGTAACGCATCCGGTGTCGTATAGTCCGCGTTTGAATCGTGAGCTGGACCTATCGGTGCAGGACCGCACGTCTCTACTGCGAATAAAAATGTGCCAGAACCCATAAAATATGATAAGTAAAACAGTGCTGTCTGAAAATCTTACACTTGCTGTCCTTAGGTCGATTAAGTGTTATTTATTAACGGAAACGAGATATTATCAACAAACCATTTAACAAACTGATTTTTTAAATTGAAAAATGCACATTTATTCAGAACTACGCGTCTTACTATTACTGCCTATTATTGACTACTTTTTCGGAGAAATTACAAAGTTTAGTTTAAAACTATATAAATAAAGCTTATATGAACTCTCTTTTACCGCATTATTTCCCTAATATTTCATAATAAACAAGAAAAAAATGCTTTCCAGAGTGCTGCGGATGAACGAGGGAGTCCCTGAAGGCATCATTACCAGGCCATTCTCCTGACTTAACACACTGGGAAAGGAGCGTTAATCACGACACGTGAAAATTAAGCCACTTTGAGACACCACCCTGTGCCGGATTTAAATAGTATTCGCCACACCAGCAATATAAAACAACAATAATATTTTTAAACCCGGCAATGATGACTAGCACAGCTCCACCTTTGCCATCCTTACAGAGGCAGCAATCCAGAGAAATATGGCTGTCACCCGAGTCTCATAGAAAGCTGTGAGCTTACCAATGTGTTCTAAAAAAGCAACAAATAGTTTACAGAACCACCCGAGCACATTTGGACTTAAGCAGAAAGACGTAACGTAAAAAATCTTGGCAGAAACAAAACATAGATCTCTCGTTCATCCATATCAGTCGATTTCTTTGCTGTAGGAAGATTCACAAGCAAAGCCACAGCAAGCGCTCCCCTTTACACGTAATTTCCCGAATGAAAGAACACACGGGTCGGAGTGAGACTCGTGGGATTAACTGGAACTCTTACTTGTAGGGTGGTCTCCACAAAATCATGTCTGTCGGAACACTATCCGATCCCCGGTAGAACTAGGAGTGATCCAAACCGTCATTGCTAGCCTGCCTGGCTAACGCCGACGGAGCTCGTTACTGGTTCCCAGTTGCACAGATCCGCCCACCCTTCTACGTGGAGTGTGACCACACCACAGCCTGTGCTGTGGCCGTTCGCTAGAGGAATAAGTTTATTTCACTACCGTATACTGATTTAAACCCACTGCAAGGCTGTTCTGGTTGGAAGTCGCGGTTGTTATGAACTGCACTTGACGAACTGTCGCTAAAAAAAAGGGTAAATAAGCGAGTCTAAATTTGGCATTTGAATGCTTCCACGAGAAGTTAAAACTGCAAGCTAAAAATACAAAACCGTACCGTTAACAGTTAATATTTTCTTACTTCTTGATTTGTAATATTAGCTTTACAGGGGTCCATGTAGCAGCTGTTGGGCGCCTTTACGCTTAAGTTGACAACAAAAGATGCGAGAGGTCTCCATAGTAACCTTTGTTACCCCAAATTCCTAACACTCATTGGAACACCAGAAACTTTAGATCACACTGCCATCGTGTGGACAAAAGTGAGAATGTCAGAAATCTGTCACAACTTGATAAACGGATTAAAACCTCTTTCCACACAAGTTTAGATTAGAAGCATACTTAAAAAAAA
>NW_015114426.1:188104-227019 GCF_001443285.1 Poecilia latipinna | reverse complement strand
GGCTTTTTCATAAGCATTGTTCAGGGATGTTGAATCTTATTTTTAATTTATGTCTGGGGGACAAGTGGTGTACTTTAGTGATAAACTAGATATTTCCAAAGAAAGAAAAGAAAGAAAAACGAAAGTTTTCACCCAACGCAGTAGAAGGTAGTGTTGTTCACTTTGCTAAATTAACTTCAGGAAGATGCTTCTTATAACCTTAATACCATATTTGTCAACAGTCTGAGGAAAATATTTTCTTCACACTTTCGACTATGAGGCATTTGTAGAGCTTCTTGCCAGTTTTCTCTCAGGTACAGTTCTCATTCAACTAATCCTCTTTTGTCTCAAAAATTCTTTGAACAATGATAGAACTCATGACATCTATGATGGCGAGTTGGACAGGTTTTGCTGCTGAAATCTTAATGAGGTTTTAAAGGGTTTCATTTGTCTTTGGTATTAAAACATTTTTGAATTGAATTTGAATTATATTCTGGTATCTAGTTTTCTAATAGTCTGACCTTTAGGTGACCCTATGAGCTTGCTGGCAGTTGTCAAGGATGTCCTTCACGACTACACTATTTTCTGTGCAATGGAAACCTGACTTCAAATTCTTTTTGGAGTATTTAATTGCCTTAGGAGACTCGGTCTCCTTCTGGAACAGCTAAAACAGCTCTCTCAAACTCACTGTGTAAGCTAAATGTGTGGGGCTTTAACAGGGCTAACCTTCAAACTGCTGGATAACGACGTGAATCCCAACGTCATACAATTTTAAGAGCGAATTATAAGGGTGTCCAAATTTATTCCTCAAAAAAACCACACTTTTTTCAAAATTAACCTTTATGCAAAAAATAGAAAGATAATGTCTTTAGTTTTTGTTTGCTTATATTACTGGAATTTTTTTACTATTGTTAAAGTTGATATTATAAATCCATGTTAAACATATTAAATTCTTAGACATGCGTATTGTAAATTCTTATAGAACCTTTATGCCACTTTCTTAAATTGATTCCTGAAGCAAAAATATGGTTTCACTGTTATTTAAAGAAAACAAAAAAAATTAATCACTAAATCAATCAATATAAGGAAAAAACACTGTGAGACTATTATCTTGATCTGGATGCTATCGGAAAGCAGAAGTTGAAAATTTTTGAACCAGAAGCTGAAGGGAGGGTTCGCTGTATCAGGTAACATTCAGTTTTACCCAATCCTGACCACTAACTGGTGAAATGTTACCTGATTTCAAAACTTCAGAGCACAAAGAGGAATCGTGGATGTACTGAACGAGAAGCTGATGGAGGATACGAATCAGCTGAGTCTCTAGAGACTAGGAGCATGCTGATAAATCTGCCGTAATTTCCTTAATTTTGGGGACATTGGCAATCGGCTCATACTTCCATGAGAACATGTGAAGTAACCCCACAAGTCAGTATTGTCCAAAATCAGCTTTTTTAAGATTGGTGATCAGTACGAAAACTGCAATCGGTGCACCCTTTGTGGGGATCCATTGAAGGAACAGTCAAAGGAAGACCGCCTCCTTTGAGACACACAAAATGTTGTTTAGCAGTACGCCAACAATACCTGGAACAGACCAGAAATCAGATTTATTGATTACTTCACCAAATGTTTGGAAGATTACATCACAATATTATGTATAGAACCATATAAGCACTTTCATTTCTATGTATCTTACATGGAAAACTTTACAGTCTGTACTTTTGTCATTTACTGTATAATATACATATATATTTATTTATTTATATACTCCCTGGCATTAGGGAAGAAAAAGTAGACATCCATAGTTGCAAGTGAAGGAATGCTTTCTCAAAAAAAATATATTTAAATGCACTTGAAATAATTACATACATCCTCCAGAAAAGCCGTGGAACACACTCCGGATGAACCGCGGATCCAACGATGTTGACGGGAGTTATCCTGAACACTTTTGTTGAACTGTGAGGTTAAAGTAAACCAACACTGATGGATATTCGGAACTAATAATTGAATGGGGCAAACAGATGTGCAAAAAGTGTGGAAATGGACTGTAAACCTGACTGACGGATGAAGGCAGAGTTTGAGGAGCTAACAGGGATTCTCTAACAGTTAGTCTGGATGTTGAATGACCAAGAAGCCAGAAAAAAAAAAATCACTTTTTTTTCAGTGTAAACTTTGCAGTTCTCACGAAAAAAACAACCAATAAAACAAGCAAAAGCAAATAATCAAAATAATAAATAAAATGTCGCTAACAAAGACGACAGAGCAAAGTCCCATGTAAAGCTGCTTGATCTCCGATAGTGTTGCGTGCAGCAAACGGTTTTTAGTCTGTTAACGGGAATCGGTTGCTACCCAAACAACTCGGATACGGAGGTGGAGCGGAAACTGATGAGATCGTCCTCGTCCAAACAGGCACAGTTGGCGGAAAGCCATTTTTCAACAAAGGGAAACCTTTAGATTCCCGTCTGCTTCACTCCCTTTCTCTTAGATTAGCTTTAAAAATGAAAACAAAAAAACCAGAAAGCAATCCAAGAACATAAAGAGGATTTAGCAACAATAAATTATATCTTTACAGTTTTTTGTCATTGGGACAATGAGAAATGAGAGCCGGTCACAGTGCTGTTTATCCCAGAGAGTGAGGATGGAGGTTTCTCTACAGGCTGAGAGACGACAGAAACGTTGAACACTTTGATGTAGAATCCTGAAACAAGACCGGAAACGCACTCCGACTCCATTCCCTCCATTCCCTCCATTCCCCCTCTAATCCAATCCGGTCTGACAGACGAGAGGACAGTTTATGCATCAAGTCCACCTTAGATCCTCACGTCAACTTTCTCCTTTGTTTTTATTTATTTTAAATTATTTATTTTTTTAAACATTTTTTCCCCCCTTTGCCACACCCAGACATGCGCCGAACCCTCCTCCCCCACCATCTCCTAGGAGACGGGGGTCCGGGCGGCCGCCCCGTCGGGAGCAGCAATTTGGAAGACTGAGCCAATGCGCAGGAAGAAGCGCCTGAGGACGGCCCGCAGCTCCGGGATCAGATCGAACTGCATCATTTCACACAGGTGGGGGTAGTAACAGGAAGCATGGGGCTTGAACTGCAAGACAGAAATATGCTTATTAGGACAAATGGGGAACAAATTCTGCATGGAGTCTTAAACTATTCATACTTAACATTTAATCTCATTCCAATCAGCGGAATTGTATGCGATATGCTGAGTAGCTGAAATGCTAAATGGAAGGAACAGGACGCATGGATTAAAGGAGCAGTATTATGTATTATTCAGTCACATAGTGCCATTTTCTAGCACAATAAAACTATGCTGCCTTCAGTTGTTAAAAACTGCTAGAAAAATCAAACATACCTTAAAAATTTTTGACTTGGTATTTTAAATTGAAATTGGGCCTCCATCTCTAAAACTCTTCTTTCTGAAACTCCGCCTTCAGGAAGTCATGACAACATGTCTCCTCTATTAACCCTTTAATAACATTTTTACCAGCATTGCACTGAGAAGTAGCTCGTATAATAAGTTCAGCAGATGCTCAGTTTCACCAGGTGTTTGCTAATCGCTGCTGGCTAGTCCGAAGGAGCCGAGTCGGAGAGTTGTGGGGGGAAAGCTGCTCTGTGATGCGGAGGCTCAAAGCTTGGAAACTGCAGCTCTGAGGAGGAGCTTCATCCTTGAAGGCGGAGCTAGGTCCACCACGGTGTTTTGCACAGCTGAATGGTTGCTATGGAAGATTAATGATTTCTCAAAGATGCATGAAAGAATCAAAGCAACACTCCATGTATGTACTTGATAAGGGAATGACATCATAACATAATGAAAAGCTCACAAAAGTAGATTTCATATTATACTGCCCCTTTCAATTTGAACTGAAGAATTCCACTAAAGTGCAGATTTTGCTCCTTTTAAACACTTTACTGTCCCCGGCTACATTTTGTCTAAACAGAAACTGTAACTCTTTTGGCCTACAATTCTCAGAAAATATCTGAGTCACAGTGGGGGGCAGTGACACATCGATGACTCACGGGCTCACACCAACAGGACATGACTCATGGCAAAACATGTCACTATTAACATTTTACATCAATAAAACCCGACCAAAAACGCCTCTGATGCCACTTATTTAAAACCAGTGGGCATTTCAGTCATTTTCCGAGCCTCTCTTTAAGGTTTACTGACAGCTAATGTGTGATGATAGGTAAAATGTGTGTATGTGTGTGTGTGTGTGTTCATGCCTTGTCGTCGGGCAGCCGTAGTGTCCTGGTGAGCAGCAGCATCAGCAGGCTGTTCCAAGCCTCTCTGTGGCTCTCTGAGGTCAGGCTGATGAAGTAGCTCAGAGCTTCCGTACACACCCTGAAAAAAGGGGCACACACACACTTTAACGACAGCTGAACGTCACAGGTGCGGCAGGAAAATCAGCAGTGTTCCTTAAAATCTTAGGATTAAGACACCAGCGGCGCTTCCTGAGACAAAAACTTCCACCTCTGCAATCATGAAGTGATCCAATGAGTCAGAAGGGACAAACGCAACGAGGGGATTTGCATCAGGCGTTTAAATGCCAATATATTCCACTGCCTGCACCAGCTCATCCATTTCTAATGAGGTATGAGACATGTGTGAGAAAAACAAACAGCTCCGCTTCATCTAACAGCTGCTATTTATCCCAAGTTGATCTGGCATCAGCCCATTCAGGTCCATTTAAAGTTCAGCATTTGTGTTGAAACTAAAACCTAGAACTAAACAGGATGGAGTAACTTGCAGTGATTTTCAAAAAAAATGTTCCCATATGAAATATTCTATCGAGACTGCAGCAGCCACTGGAAGTCTGTACATTCACCAGAACATTACTAGGGACGGGATGCACCGATCCATTTTGTCACCTGCAATACCAATACAGATGTCTGAGGTTTATCGGCTGATAACGTTACCAATACAGAAAAACAGCTGAACTGACTTAAAACGTTTCTTTTTAAAACACAGTTATACATGAACTGATTTACAAATATATTTGGTAACTCTGTGCAAGAATAGAACACTTAAATACATCAATAGCTTCACAAGCTTGATCAACCAAAACACAACAACTTTAATCTGTCCTATCAGTGCAATTAAGAGAAGAAAAGGCAATGTAAAAATAAATGATAAAGAAACTGACCAAAACAATAGGCTGACTACCTTGTTTGACTGCAACAAACCTTTTTCCAAATGGATCAGAAAGTGGAATTAGAAGTTCTTAGTATAGTGTAAAATGAATAAAACATGACGTTGCTCAGAGCACAAAGCACAGACTTAGGCTGAATAAATCTGTCCTTATGGATCGGGCACATTGTTATTGATACCCCATCTAGAATTTTTGTCAGTATCAGAAATGATACAGATATTAATTTGTGCATCTCTAACCAATATAGTCATTGTTTGCTGTTTTGTCTCAATAGAAATGAGTGTAAAAGCTTGTTTGGGTTCCAGAACTTCAGATTTTTCTCTTTCCGGTAATAAAAAGAAACCTCAACTTTGAAATCTCCAACGTTTTCCATTCTAAATTTACATTTTCCACATTCAAAAGAGAAGTTACAGATGCCATTCAGTAGAACAGTATAGCGAGAAGTGAAACTTTCATCAGGTTTACAGAGTGATGGAGGACACATTCCTGATTCTATGAAAAAACTAATTTTCTTCAACAAACATTTCAAATTTGTTTTTTAATGCTGTAATTAACCCTGGGACAATGCATTACTCAACAGCATTTCAGTAATAGTAATTTACATACATGAAGCTCTTTCTGACAGAAGTATTCTGAGATGAGAGGAGTTCTGTTTATTGATTTGATTATGATCAGAATCATCTGTTGTACTCACAGCAGCAGGCGTGTCTGAATGTCTGGCCACGAATCCTGCAGCTTGGGGTCAGAGTACATCCTGAACAGGATCCTCAGGCTGCAGGCCAGGCTGCTGGTTTCCTGCTTCAGCAAGTTGGGCTTGGACTTCCCCTTAAATCCTAGAGGCAAAAAAAATAGAAAAGGTTAGGTGGTTTAAATGTGGTCTGCTTTTATTTTGATAGGAAAAAGAAAAATGATCAGAAAAGGAAGCTTCCTTCCAGAAAAGGATCCAAAACAATCATTTGTAGCGAGGGAATTTAAGGTTTTGTTGATAGTAATTAAAGAGCCTCCATCTACCTGCCCTCCACAGCGCCGTCCTCTGCTCGTTGTTGGAGTTGAACTCCTTGGCGAAGTTGTGCGACTCCAGCAGACAGTCAAGCAGCTTGAAGAGGTGAGCGGACGTCATGTGACGGTACATGCCCTGATCCGAAGCCGGCTCTTCTCCCGCCGCCTCCGACTGCTCCAGAGCGTCTCGCTGGGACACGGGGACAACATGTTAGCGCCAGTCACTGAGGGTGGGGCGGCAAAGGCTTTCTGTTTGCCACAGAGTTCATAGAATGATCTGAGAAGGTAGAACTTTTTTGGTTTTTGTAGACAAATATGGATTTTTTAAATCTCATTAAGTTTCCATAGTTCGGAGTTATCAATAAATTATATGATGAACTAAAACAATAATTTCCACTAACATGATTTATCGTTTTATCGTTTCTCTTTTCTACCAAAAACTGGAAGATGAAAGTGTTCAGTCTGGCGCTGTGGTCTCAACTAGCCCCTTCATTTTGAAGGACAATTTAGCTCACAGAGGTTTCATAATTAATTTGTTGTTTCTGTAGTTTTATTTACTTATTTTGGATAGTTAAAATATCTTCCAGTTCCAGTGTTTATGTTGATTAGAATTTAAAGTTTATTGTTCTTTGAGAATCTGTTCTTGTATTATTATTCTATTACCATTAGGTTGCTTACAAATGGTCTCAAAACAACAATATTATCAGTTATTTCAATAATTTCTGGGACAATTTATCGTCCCAGAATGGCGCCATTTTGTTTGACGAGCGTGTTTTACAGCTTTTGCTTAAAAGACTCCGAAAAGAGCCAGGCTAAGACTTTTGTTTTTTTACATTACGAGAATATAACATTAATCTTACAAGAAGACAGTCGCAATATTAGGGGAATAAAATTGTAATTTTATGAGAACTCCAACATAAAAGATACAAAATTAAAATAAACAATGTTGAGCATCTTGTGAAGTGAAAGCCACTTCTTCAAAATATTTTCTGCCATTGGTAATTCCCGTTTTAGAAAAGAAAGCAAGTTTCATCATGCAAACCTTTTCTATTTCCACAAAGCTGAAAAACATTATATTTCCAAATGATATAATTCAGTTCCAGAAAGTATGTCTTTTGTTGCAATCATGTAAAATATTAACTTTCAATCTCTAGTGAGAAAAGTTTTCCCGTCCAGATAACGACTGAAAAGCTTCTAGATAAACAGCATGCTGACATAAAGCAGCAGGTCTTTCTCTGCGTACCTGCGCAGCAGCCATGTTGTCGGCATCCTCCTTCTTGCTGGTTGCCGGGTAGAAGACGATGTTGTCAACAGTCTGGATCAGTTCCAGCTGCACAACGCATTTAATGAGCAGGCCTGCAAACAACCTCTGGTCCGAGACTCCTGGAGGACAGAGGGACGGGGAAAAGAAATGCTCAGAAGTCTTTCGGTCGACCTTGGGTAAAGATGGCAGCCATGTTTACTCACTGGCGCTGGACTTGCCCTTCCAGGTGTCGTCGCTCGACATCTGGCTGTGCCCCCTCTCGGACAGAGCTCTGTCGAAGCTGCTCTGGGACTGACTGTCAAAGTCGGTCTCCTGCAAACGCAGCACAAACATTCTGAATGGTGAAAATGTAACGGGGGACTTGTGTGTGTTACTGCAGGGTGAGTTCCTTACAAAGTGCTTTCCCTCAGCAGCTTCCTCATCCTGTCCAGCCGGTCGCCATGTCAACAAGCTGATTGGCGGAAAAGACAAAACACAGTGACAGATTTACACAGAGGGTTGACATACGGCCTTCAGCACCAAGACTAACGCATGAGCAAAATGGCTGCACTTAAAAAAACTAATTCAATGAGTGAGTGATGTGAGAGTGAAGTGTGCAAGTGGCGGCTCACGCGTTGGGGCTGGTGTTCTGGAAGATCTCCAGCATGCAGGAGCAGGTGACGTCCCAGACCTCAGGACTGAACTTCTCCCCGTTCAGAATCACCAGGTTCTCCAGACAGTTGGTCCCCGACCGGGCCAGCTGCTCGTTATCTGCAGCACAGAGGAACCAATCAGAGAGCGGCTGGGATTCAACGCCGAACAACGGGCAACACATA
Source organism: Poecilia latipinna (assembly GCF_001443285.1). Taxonomy (NCBI): domain Eukaryota; kingdom Metazoa; phylum Chordata; class Actinopteri; order Cyprinodontiformes; family Poeciliidae; genus Poecilia; species Poecilia latipinna. The sequence goes on along the minus strand of NW_015114426.1, from coordinate 218,799 downwards.
AAGACGAGAGGAGGGACAAGCATGCGGACGGACGGATGAAGAAATGAATGGATGGATGTATGGACATATGGATGGATGAACACAATATAATCCAGTCAGCAAACGTAAATCTTTTTCTATACTCCTGTTTTCTATTTCCATTCTTCTCCCAACCTGGAAAAAGCTGGAATTAAATCCCATCCTTTTCCAGGCTGTGAAGAAACTCTGATATTTGCAGAATTATTTTTTTAGCACCATCTGATAAACTCTAGACAGGAACATTTGGGTGTTTTAGAGCTTAAAATCCCCAAAGCTGTGTAATGCAGATTATTCCTTTAACTATCACAGACACAAGAATGACACTAGTGATGTCATCACCTTGGCGGACACACCACTGCAGCTGAGTGAAGATGTCCTGCAGCAGGATTTCACTGAGTGGCTCATAAAACTGGGTGAACACGTCACACACAGCGTACAGAGCGTGGTTACATGTCGTCGTCATCCACTCGATTTTCTGAAAAAAAAAAAAAAAAAAAAAGAAAAAAAAAAATCATTCAGAACTTATTCCACCCATTTAGTGCTTTTTATCAACTCATCAGTTATTTGAACTCTGACCTCCGTCTGCTGCTCTGGGAGTTTCATATTGTCGAAGATACGGAAGACGATTCTGAAGAGGTCGTGCCACCAGTGCTTCTCAAAGGAGTGGCCGTAACTTTTCATGATCTCAAACATAACTGTGAGGCCTCTACAGAGTAAACACACACCGGAACGTCAGACTGTTATGACTTTCTTCCTATCCACCATACACCACCACAGATTAGGGTTGTTGTAGATGGAACAATAAAAGGAATTAACTTCCCCCCAAAACTCCAGAAATTTCTAGATTAATCTCAGAAAATGTATAGAAAAAAAACGTAGAAATTTCTGAGTTTCAAAAGTGAAAAATTGACTAGAAACTGAGAATTAAATTCAGAAATTAAGATTATCTCCAAAATTTTCTAGAGTTTTAAAAGTTGAAAATTTGCAAGAAATTTTTTTTTTTTTTTTTATTTTAAATTTGAGATTTTAGTCACAAATCTTTCATTTTAGGAGCTCAGAAATGTCCTTGTTTTTTCTAAAAGAATTCTGATTATTCTCAAAATNTCAGAGTTTTTTTGGCAGAAATTTACACCTTTTTCTAGCTAGAATGGCTCTGACACACTGTTGTAAGTGTAACAGCAGCTTGTAGTGACCTTTTATGAGCCAAACAACCTAACTGCACAACTTAAATGGTTTCAAAAGATACCTGCCTTTTACTGCAGTGAAAGCTGCATGAGTTAAACCCAGACTGATTTGACGTATAAAGTGAGACTTTTAGCTGCTTCCATTCAGTCCTACTATATTTTGCAAAACTGCAGTTTGCTGCTGTAACCTGATGACTCATTTCATTTTTTTTAATTTTTTTTTTATGTTGCCCTGTCCTGGAAGTCATAAAAGCTATTTTCAAAAAACTATTTTCACCCCAACTAAGTAGATTCAAGTGTTTCAAAGAGCTAAGCAGGCTACCTCCATGGAAGCAGTGTGTGTCGGTGATGCACAGAAACCTGAGGCGCGTTTGTTTTTCTACCTGGTGCGGACATCCAGTTTGCAGCGATTGATGATACATGAAAGCTCGAAAAGGATGGGAAACCAGCCGCGAACCCAAACCCGATCCCCAGGCGCAACGTTCATGTCATCGCTGGTGTACTCCCTCAGCGCCTGGACAGGATATTTACAGGTTAGAATTAGTGCTGAGAGTCAATTAAAATGTTTGAGTTAATTGGAAAGTCTGTAATTAATCAAATTCTAATTAAAATTTGTAAGTAACCGTTTTAATTCAAAAACCCTTTTTGCTGCTAAATTATTGAATAAATAGACACATGAGCTCAACAACAATTATTATTTTTAATCTGTTACTCATACTATGAAACCATCAGATTGGTGCATGGTGTTATTCTACTCATTAACTTTCTGGTGTTGCAGGAACTCCTGATCATTCATGGATCTTCTACAAAGGTTCCAGCAACCATCTTTGTAATAAAAAAAAAATAATGTAATGAATCAATAAAATAAAGTGTCTAGGAAATACATAACGCTGTCCCTTAAAATATTTGTAATAAATTAATCTAAATCAATATCTTCTCAAGTTTAGTATAAATGTTTTCTTTGTCAAGCATGTTATGGACTTATAATAAAAGCTGGGGTGAGGTTACCTGAGGTCGTTCAGAAATGTATTTAGCACAGTGCCGGATGAGCCGGATGGCCTCCATGCTGGTGTCAGGAAAAGCTGCGTTGCACACAAACTCCGACAAACACTTCACGGCATCCTGAAAGGAGTCGATGGCAGCGGCAAAATGCTCCTGGAAGGTTTTCACTGAAGAGAAACAAAAAAACAAAAATTAGCACAAAGGAGCAACGTCGCCCCCTGCCTGTAGTGCATTTAGATGGTTTCCCTCCTCCTCAGCTTAAAGATGGCAGCCCTGTTGATGCACTCACTGACGATGTGGCCTGTCGTCTGGAAAGCTAGCTCCACTATGGTCTCGTCGTGATCGGAGGCAGCCTGGTGGAACACGGAGAAGATGTTCTTCCAACCAGAACGGATGTTGGCTGCCTGGGAGTTCACCATCTGAGCCACACACCTGATTACCATGTCCCTGATGGTGGGAGACCTGACACATGGAGGGGAAGAGAGAGAGATGCTGGATGTGATGGTGGAATAATCCAAGGTGCTTAAACAGGAGAGATCAGAAGTAATGCTCTGTTCTTAAATGTTTCATTTTTTTATTGGAAAGTCAAAAACTAAATTCTGTTTTATTTATAGCAGAGTAGGCCGGCAACTAATGATTTTTCTAGTCAATTATTCTGACGAATAATGAGATAAAACATTTGCACATTCTGCAGATTTTTCATTTAACTACTTAATCTTCTTTTACACACTACAAATACATTAAAAGGTGTAAATAAGCAATACAGTTCTTTAAATAAGAAAAATAAACCGTTTATTGCCCTTTAGTGAATGCTTGATCATTTGTAGCAAAGGATGCAGATAAAAATATACTGCCAACTAATCTGATGATTTTTTAGATCAATAAATTGATAGCAAAAGGTATTTAATAGATTTTTTTTTTTTTTTTAGAATTTGAACCGGGTGATGCTAAAATGCCACTTCAGGAGTTCTGGGTAAAACGTTTTAACAGACGAAAAAGATTTTTCATTTTAAATACAAAATGTTTTGATTTTATTTGAACTAAGTTTTGGCTGAATTACTGCTCTGACTGTGTTGTCCTTTCAGCCATTCTTTTATATCTGTATTATCAGTTAATTAATCAACTAATAAATTAGTTGACAATTATTTCAATCATCAACTAATCACAATCAATCCGATTAATTGTTTCAACCCTAGTATTGTTTTTTTTTTCTTCAGAGGGCTAAGGGTACCAACTCCTTTCTGAACTCATATCACCCCCATCTTCACCTGTTCTTCTTCATGATGTGCTCAAAAGGCCTGAGGAAATCCTTCTGGAAGCGAAAGTTAGCCAGTTCTCCTTTCTCCAGGAACTTCATGGAGAGCTGCCTCAGTGAATCCACAGCAAAGATGGCGACATCTTCATTAGGGTTACAGCCCACCTATAATAAAGACCAGAGTGATTATTGGAAGTGAGCTTTCAGCTCCAACTGGGTTCAAATTAAAGCTGGAAAATATATCAACTTGCTCAATATATTTGCGCAGAAAATAATTTAAAACTATCACAGGATTGATTAATAATAACACGACTTTGAACTTCAGTCAGAGGTAACTAACTATGAAGTCAATTTCTTACATAACTTTTGTAATAAGTGTAGTGATCAGTGCTTTAAGTGGACAAAAAATAAGTGCCCGTGTTCCCCTTATTGTCATGCTAAAGTGTGACAGAAACATGGTGATATTTTTATATTGATTTGTTTATCGATCTATAGATAAGTAGTTTTATAGTTCTAGATCAAACCTTCACATGGAGCACATTTTATTAACTTCAAACCTCACAGGATTAATATTAACATGAAAAATAACAAAAAAATGACGATATTAAGTAAAAGCTCATTAAAAACAAAGAAGTGAGTAGTTCCCTTTAGACTCAGGACTTCAACAACCTTTTTAGTATTTTGATTTTAAAATTATACTTCTTCTCAGATTTAGCTCTGGTCTAAACAAACCCATGGCACTTTAGCAATATTCCCTTACCTTCAACACAAATAGAAAAAAGGACAAACAGTTGGGTAGTTATTCAAAAATTACTACCTTATTACACATCAGAGCAGATTTTTGCTGTAGAGAAGCGGACCGCAGTGGGGCTTTAACTGGGAACAGGACGAACCAGGCAGACATTCCGGACTGTTCCACTGACCTTGTTGAAGTGATCTCCAATAACCTGCCAAATTCGAGACCACTGCAGCCGGATGCGGTTCATGTTGTAGTACGAAATCTCCACGATCTTCTGCAGGCTGAACATTCTGGGCTGATGTGCCGAGGCCAGCTCGTCCATGGACACCGCACACAACCAGCGAACAAAATCCACTGCACAGAAACGGACACACAGTGTATGGATTCATTTTCTAATCTGCAGCTAATCCCAAACAGCGTCGACTCACCGATTGCGTTTCCATCTAGTCTGGTAGAGCCGGTGAAAATCCTGGAAAAAGAAAACTGGATTTAGAAGTAAAGCAAAAGACAGCAAGGAGTGAAGAGTTAACTTTAAATGTCGTCCCACCTGTCGACAGCTACCACCACACTCTGAGAGCTGGTCTCTCCCACTGATTCCTGGATGTGAGCCATTTGTCTCTTGTCCTGACTTCCAACCAGGTTTCCTGCAACAGCAATGCATTAAACTTACAATCAAAACCCACAGCCAGAATTAGAGACAGGAAAACAAAATTAACCAAAACAGTGCAAAATATGGGCGTAAAAGTATTAGAGCCAATGTAGATAGAACATTTTTTAAAAAGCTCAAAAATTTTGAGATTAATCTCAGAAATTTTCTTGAAAAAAAAAATTTAAATTATTCTTAGTTCCAAAAGTTGAAAAACTTAATGAAATTTTAAAAAATCTTTAGATAAATCTCAGAATTTTTTTTTTAAATGCTCAAGTTTTTTCTAGCAAAAATGTTGATACTTTTGTTTTCCAGCCACAAAGTACAATTTTATAGCACAAACATGTTTTAAAAGAAATTTGACATCATGAAATTATTCTTTTGTGTCTTTGAGAAATTATTGGTCTTTCTAAAACTCCACCTTCAGGAAGTCACTGCAACATTGCTCCTCTATTAACCCTTTAACAACGGTTTTACCAGCATTTCACTGATAAGTGGCTCTGTAATAAGCTTAGCAGTTTTACCAGGTGATTTCTAGTTGCTGCTGGCTAGTCCGAAGGAGCTGAGTGGGGCAGACAGAAGGGAGGGGCGCTCTGTTTAGTGGAAGCTTTTAAACTTGCGCCTAATACGCTGTGCTAGATCTACCCCCGTGTTTTGCACAGCTGAAAGGTTGCCATGGGAGATTAAAGGATTTCTAACATACATAAAAGAATCAAAGCAACCAGGTATGTTTTTGATGAGGGAATAACATTATAGCATTATATGAAGCTTAAAAAAGTCAATTTTACATAATACTGCACCCTTAAAAAATATGTTGGATCTCCACTTTTTCAGCCAAATATCAAAAGTCATTTTGGAAGGTCCAAAGAGCCGCAGGCTGCAGATCCCCGGTTTGCGGGGAACCTACCCAGTCCCAGAGGCATGAACTCCTCAGTACCAGGAGGAAGCCCCCTGATGCTCCCCTCTCTGTCTCGGACCACTCCTGAGATGTAGCGTGTCTTCACCCCTGTGCCGATCAGCTGGGCCAGTTCCAGCTGACTAATACACCTCAGTATCTATGACAACCATACCACAACAACAAAATAAAAATCTATGGTTGAGGTGCATGTACAAAAACGTCAGAGCTTCATTTTATGTGTAGGATTCTGCACCTCATGCCAGGAGTTGCCCAGGTAGTTCCCGTCAGTGTGAGCGACGGTGATCAGCGTCTTTATGGTGTCGATGTTCTTCTGCTTCATCTCGGTAATGCTGGAGCTGGCCGTCAGCAGCGTGAAGCGGGCCAGAGCTTGGACGTAGGCGTCTCTCTCCAGCTGAGAGCAGAAGCTCAAGTCACTACCCTGACTCTTATGTTCTCACTGCTGCGTGCATGTGTGTGTGTGTCTGTGTGTGTGTGGGGACAGTGCGAGCAGACCTGCATGCTGAAGATGGAGGCGATCCTGACGGCGCATCGGATGCCCTCCAGACACAGCGAGGCCACCTCTGGGTCATCACAGTCCTGCAGTCCCACGCTGAAGGCGGCCAGCAGCGGAGTCCAGGCAAGCTGGGATACACACATCAGAGGTGGAGTCACTTTATTTAGCAGGAAATGCAGAATACGGCCTTCCTTTAACGACCCAATGCATTTTTACAACAGAGTATTAGGTAGAGACTAAATTATTTTCATTTTAATTACAAGAATAAAGTGATAATATTAGAGTAAAGACACAAAATTACCATAGGAAAGTTGTAAAATTACAATAAAAATGTTGCTTTAATGAGATCAAAGCTTCCATAGAGTTATCAAGATCTGATGTGAGAAGTTTGTTTAGTCTGTGATTCTTTCTTCAATCGTTTCAAAGTTCTGCTGATGATAATTTGATACTGATGTGTTAAAACACTTTACAAGCATGTTCTATTTGTAAAGTTGACACCCAAATATAACTTTACAAAATGCCCAACATTCTTCATTTTACTTTATTATTATTTTTCCAGTAGGAGTTTTTAATTACTACTTAGTTTTCGTATTATGACTTTTCTATTAACAGTATGAGTTTATTCTCATATTAGTTCAACTATAAAGTCCTATGACTTTTTCTCATATTAAGAGGACTTTGTGATGCAATGACTATTTTCATAATATTTTGACTTTTTGTTGTGTAGCTTTATGACAAAAAACAGATATAACTTACAACAGTAAGTTATTTTTTTCACCTACTTACTATTATTATTCTCCTACTAATGAACCATTTAATGGAGTCACAACTTTATTTGAACTGAACTGCCCAATAAATGATATTGATTTTAGGCCATATTATCCAGCCCTACCTGTGAATATTTATGCAAATCACTGAACTTCTGATTCAACTTCTGTAGTTTCTGACTAACTCAAAAAAAAAAAAAAAATTTATCTTTTTTTTTCTGCCTCATTTTGATATTTTATTTTGCACTACAGATGGAAATGTGAGGATAACTGTTACCTTGAACATGGGTCTGACGTGCTCCAGGTGTTTGGCGCTGAAGAACGGAGCCTGAGCGTGGCTGACGGCCTCCATTAGCGCTTTAGCCGTCTTGGCCATCTGCTCCATCTCCATATTGTAGAGCAGGCGGCGCTGCTTCTCACTGGCCACACCTGGAGGAAGAGCAGCATCAATACAAAAGCTTAGGGTCAACAGTCCAAATGCTGAGACTGGAATACAATTAAGTCTGATGTGTCCGTTAACTCTCTTTGGTAAGAAATATCCAACAATGGTCTTCAAACAAACTCGTAAATGCAAGCAAAGAACCCGGACTGAAGTACTCACTCTGCTTGGTTGACTTTGGAGTGATTGAAAACTCTTTGCTTTCCTTCATGGCAATTTTCTTGCCAGCGATCTCATCGTATATGGAGGAGAGGTAGTCCTCAGGGAGGTCCTTGCTGTCGTTAATGCCCCGGTTCATCTTGATGTACTGCTCCTTTGTCATTTTGTTCTTCACCTAGAGACATAAAGACCAGGCTGACTTGGTGGTTTAAGTCAAAAGTTTTCAGAGGCCATGTCCATTATCTCATTGATCCAAAGTGTCCCAAAGGAGGCCAAAAGGCCTAGTTACCCCCCTTTGGATGATTTTTGTGAGCTGGCGGGAAGAGTAGCGCCCACTAGTTCCTACCTGAGGACTGTGCAGGTCTGTGGTCAGCATGATGATGGAATACGCCAGCACATATGCAGTGTCTGCACTGGCAAACATGGTTTGTCTGAAGAAGACAACAGAGTTCATTGTAAAGTTAGAGCATCAAAATCAAACCCGTAAAGCTCTAAAAGTCATTTCAGATGAGCCCAACTGAACTCTCCAACCGTCACAGGCTAACCGTACCCTTGGTTACATTCGAGGTACCGCGCAGCAAACTTCTCCATGAGCCTATCAATCTTCTGGGCCTCCCCTGGCAGCCGGAAGCCTTCCAAGAACGTTCTCAGAGCCGAAACAAAGTCCCAGCCGCAGAAGTCCAGCTGGTCCACGTAGCAGTACATCACCTCTTTATTGAACTTTGTGTTCTCGCCAAGAAACTCCCCCACCTGCGTCTGTTGACGGACACACAGAGAGTAGTTTAGCTAGCATAGACGAGGAATCCGTCAGGGCAGAAGTTAAGGTTGGTGAAGCCCTGACCGTGTCCAGCCGGTCCTCCTGGTGGAGAAACTGGGCAATTTCCTCTACAGTGGAGCTGAGCATGCCTTGGTCCTGCAGGTACTGGATGCCACGCTTGGGTTTCTTGTTGAACCTGTAAAGGGAACAGATCTGATTGGTCCCCATAACACCAGGAGGTCTAGATGCAGTCAGAGCCTTGCAGAAACATTTCTACCCCTTAGACCCCTTCACATTGTCAAGTTTCAACTATTGGTATTTTCTGCAATAAAGAAACACAAAGAAGAAAAAAAGTTTGGCATGTATTTGTATTCGATCCCTTTACTCTGATACATTTAATAAAATTAGAGCTGCACTGATTGCAGTAATCTAGCCGATCACCAGTCTTCAAAAAGCTCGATTCTGATTTTGACCGATATTAGGGATGCACCAATGTGAAAGCTCCTAAAGCTCATTTCCAATCGTGCAGAAAAAGTGCTCACAGTTCGATGCCGTGCTCGATGATGTCCTTCTGCTGCTTGATCACCTCGTACTGCTCTGGGTGGTCTGCCTGTGACATAGTGATGCTGGAGTAGTTGGAGTCCAGCGAGCTGACACTGTCCCGGCGTCCTGCCGTCTGCTCAGGGAGCTTCAGCTCTCCTCCTTCTGAGTCAGGTGGATGCTCCTGACCTGAACACAAAACACGCCAGACGTCACCGCGCATCCAGACGCCCTGTGCAGCATACCAACCGTGGATTTACCCTGCACTCACCCAGGTTAGCTTGAAGGTTGGGATTCACGTACATATCTTTGCTCCATTCCACCATGCATTTGAGGATGGACACCAGGCACTCCAAGCCCTTCTTACGTAAACTCAGCTCCTGCAGGAAACCCGAGGAGGCAAGTCAGCCGCACGCTTCAATTACGATTTAAATTTCCAAATAACTATGTGCGCTGAAGAAATAGTAAATGGTAAAAAAAATAAATAAAAATTGGGGTACACCGATTGCAGTTTTCTGGCCGATCACTGATATTTAAAGGGGCAGTATTATGCATTTTCCAGGCACAGAGTGCCATTTTGTAGTACAATCAATTAACTGTTACCTTCAGAAACATGACTTTGAAGTTTAACACCTTGAAATGGGGTCACTGTCTCTTTAACTCCTGCTCTTTCTGAAACTCAGCCTTCACAACATGGCCTCTCTGTTAACCTTTTAGCATCGTTTTTACCAGCGTTACACTGAGAAGTAGCTCTTATAACGACCTCAGCAGATGCGCAGTTCCACCAGGTATTTGCTAATTGCTGCTGGCTAGTCTGAAGGAGCTGAGTGACGGAGTGGGCGGGGAGGCAGAAGCTTGGAAACTGCAGCTCAGAGAAGGAGCTCCATCCTCAAAGGCAGCACAGCTGACTGGTTGCCATGGAGATTAAAGGATTTCTCAACACTCCATGTATGTTTTTGATGAGAGAATAACATTATAACATGATGTAAAGTTCAAAAAAGTCAATTTTACATAATATCACCACCTTAAAAAGCTGATTTATCGGTGCACCCCTGAAAAAAAAAGGCAGCTGATGTTCAGAACAACCGATCACAGTGAGAGGAATCCCACCTGCAGAGGAGTCATGCCGAGTTCCTGCCCACTCCGGCCCTGAGCGATCTTAGACAGGTCATTGACAAGACGCTCAAAGATGTTGGCGGCATTTAAATCACAGTCGTAGTTTACATAGATGTCGACCACACACTGGGCATCTGGGGGAGCAAACGGGAAAGCTTTTAACACAGTTCACCTGGGATAATCTGAGATGGTTTCCAGAGTGTTTTGCAAATTTAATAAAAATAGTAAACCTAGAAATCACATTTACATAAGTAGAATCCAACTAGACAGAGATGGGGAAGCAATTCATGAGATGAAGGCATTTTTTTGTATCTATTACCGGCACAGATGCGTGTCAGGGTCTGGATAACCATCCACTTGTGTTCAAAGGAACTGGTTGTCGTCTCCAGGATGGTCAGGAAGATTTCCCGAAAAAACACCTGATGTGGACAAGGTGAAAGCTCATCATCATCTACTGCGATTAAGCAGCATCACCAGAGCAGCAGGCTCAATCTGCACCTTCCTACCTCAATCTGCATCTTCAGGTGAACCTTGAAGTGTGACAGTAAAGTTAGGAAGATGGCTAATGAGAGCTCGAACACCTCTGGCACAGAGGAGACGCCGTTTTTGGACAAGGCCACGCACAGATACTGTTTGATGGCGTTCACGAACATCTCGTGGGTGCGGAACACTGGCCCGGCGCCCTGCAGCACAGACAGCAGCAGCTGCAGGGACACGATCTTAGAGCGCAGCTCATGGGACCTGCAGACGAGAGCAGCAAACTTCAATTTATTCACCTAACAAATGGCAACAAGCTAATGAAATGTTCTGGTTTGCTAGTAATTCAGTGAGATGTCTAATGAGCTACAGGCAGTTTGCTTTGTGACGTACTTCCTGTACTCATTTCATTTCAATCTGACCTATTTACACCGTCTGGCCTGAAGTCTAGTGTTACAGTAACCGGAACCACACCTGCAAGGCAGGAGGCCAAATCAACCTTTGGTAAACAAAGAGGCAGAGTGGAGGATTGTTTCAGCTGAGAATGGAGGGAAAATCTTCTGACGGTTGTGAAGTTGAAAGAAAACAAGGTGTTTATCAAGACGCGCGTTTCCATCAACGTTTTTTTTTTTTGTTTTTTTTTTTTGCATTTTGAAGGTTGATGGAAACGGCAAAATTCAAAATAATTTTCCTGAACTTCACAATAAACGTCTTTACGCTCGCTTGAGGTGGTTTGTGGGCAAACCTCCAGCAAAGAGGGGAGAACTTTCAGCCAGAAGAACTCCAGGCTGGGATTTGTGCTCCATGATTCTTAGCAACCTCTACTTCCTGTTTGTCACAGTAAGATATAACATCAACATCTGACAAAATCACACTCGAACTCTGGTTGATTCGCTTCGTAGTAGTAGATGGAAACACGTCTAATTCTCGTTTTCATATTTTTTTTTTTTTTTTGCTTAAAATGCTGCTTAAAAAGTGCCACCTTTTAGATTGCTTCTTGACAAAAGATAAATTCAAACCATTTATTTTAATTCCAGTTCAAAATGAACCACTTTGTGTTGCTTTATTACATAAGATCTCAAATCATTTGTGTTTGGGTGAATCATGTTAAAATTTTGCAGGGCACTGTAAAGCATCAGTATAAAAACACAGTGCACATTTGTTTCTCAACATAAAAACCATCTAAGCATCAACATGAAAGGAGAATAAAGAAATGTGAATCCAGAAAGAAAACAAAATACATACTTGGGGTCAGGAGGACCGTCAGCCAGAGGTTTCATGGAGAGTTTGCACAGAGAGCGGAACACCAGAAAAGCATCTTTCTGCAGGATATGAGAGAACCGCGCTGCGTTGTTGGGTCCATGCAAAGCGTCCGCATCCTGAGACAGAACAACAGCATGTGCTTCATTTTACAGAACTAATTCTGATAATGCAATTTATTCCTGCTACCTGAGACACAAAACTACTGATCTGTCACCAAAACTTCAGTTTAAAGACTTTTTGAGAACACTGGTAAAAGATTGGTACAACTATATCAGATTAAGTCTCATTTAATGCAGAAAGCTATAAACTTTCACATATTTAGCAGTGAAACTTTCCAACTTAAGGCTAAATGAATATTTATGAATGAAAAAAAAAAGGGTTACCCCACCAGAATGTCAGCGGAGGAAACAGAGGTGCGATCCTCGATGATACCGTTCATCTGCTGGGCCTCTGTACTGCCTCTGAACGCCACCTCCGTCTGCTCAGGGGCAGACTGAACTGGGGGCTCACCCTCTGAAACACAGAGCCCCGCAGACATACTTACACTGCAAAAACACCAAAACTGATCAAGTATTTAGTCTAGTTTCTAGTGCAAATATTTTAGTACACTTGAAATAAGACAAAAAGGCATATTAATGTAAATTCACCTGCTTTGATTTGGTAAAGAACGCTTAATGCTGGAACTCAAGTTTTTAAATATCCAAAATAAAAACACAACTAAACTACTAAAACGAAATAAAACAAAAATAAATATCCCACTTACAACCAAAACCACAAATAAAACAGATTATGATGTCTATGAACAAAATTGCCCTTAAAAAAATATTAACCATCAGAATGAAAATTATTGAGCTCATTTTAATTTATCATGCGATTAATTGAATAACTGCTTATTGCAATAGGCTTCATCCGGCACATCAAATAGAAATGGTAAAAAGCAAAAAAACGAACCTGTTCCAGTGTGAGTCTGCCCAGGCTCTCCGTCTGCTGCCACAGACTCTGCTGGGTTGGAGTTGTTCCCTTCCTGAGCTGCTACAGGATGTTTCTCAACACCTTCATCTTCAAACACTGAATCTGATATTAATAAAGAAACAAACTCCATGATCCAATCTACACTTTCAACCTTTTTTTTTTAAATCTCGTACGTGACGAACCTCTAGATGGCGTGACCTGCTCTGAACCTCCGTCTTCATCTTCTCCGTTGACAGAGGGCCCGTCTGTGTCCGGGTCAGCTGCTGGGGCAGGGGGTGTGGTGGAGCAGGTGGTGTCGGCGTTGGTGCTGAGGTCTGGGGTACGGATTCCTGGGGAGGGGGAGTTCTGAGGCTCGGGGGTTGAGGTCCGGTCAGAGCGAGGGGAGCCGGACCTCCTACCGCCTGGAACCGGGGAAGGGTTCTGATGGGGCAGCCGCAGCCGCTCCTTCTCCTGTTCCTGAGCCTCCAGGGCCTGAGGGCACCACCAGGGGGAGAATGACAGGTGTTTGAAACAGAGAAATGAAAAGATAATAATTATAGAAACAGAAGTGGAGCTTTTTTTTAGCTGGCTGACTTGTTTTCCCCTCACTTACAGGAAGGAAATTTGCCTTTTAGGAACAAATTATGATTGCAAAAAGCAAAGATTCCCAGCAACCCTTAATTTAGTATATGTTTATGTTCTAAATTATTATGTCATCGTGTTTGCAGAATAGGCAATATTTGTTTTATTTTCCGGGTTTTTTTTTGTTTTTTTAAGTGTTTAGGTTACACTTCTACATTAAATTTAATTCAGGGACTTTAGCATATTAATTTTAATTAATTAAGTAGATAGATTTTAACACCTAAAAAATTTTAATACAATTACTTGCGGGTTTTTTTGTTTTTAATGTGGCGGGAACCTGTGTACTCACATATTTCTGGTACGCCTGTAACTCTGACACACAAGTGAAAACGTACACAGTCTACTTTTCCAAAGAAGTTCCATAAATGATCAGGTGTTTCTGAAACACTGGAAGCTGAACTTACTTTGCAGCATCTGATGGCTTCAGAACTTAAGTAAAATATTATAAACAATTAATATCTCCGTTGTGGAGCTCATGTGATATTTATCTATTTATTTGTTTGTGAATTGAAAATGTTGCTTACTTTGTTGTGTTGAATCTGTAATTTGATTAGCTACAGACCCTGCAATTAGCGCTATAATTAACATGCGCATGACTGACAGTGCTAAGACCCTCCTGGCTCTGATTGGTTGGTTCTGACCGGAAGTGGTGTATTTGGCAGTAGGACCTCGGGGAGGAGTAACATGTTGTACTAACGGCCTGGTTCTCCATGCGTGTGAAGATGACGTTGAGCATCTGAGTGAGAGTGGCCTTGGCTGTGGTCTGGTTGATGAGGTTGCGGCTGGCCAGGTAAATGTTGTAGCAGGTCCTGACGGTCAGCAGCACCGTGCCCTCATGGATCTCTATGTGCGGGGAAGTCACTGCTGTCAGTAGGGCCTGGATGAACACAACAGGAAGTGAGAACTTCATCACACAGGATGCCTCTGCACCTGCTGAGTCACCACTGCGCTTCCCTTTATCTGAGACTTATTAGAGCCTCTGCTAGAGTTTCAGACTGGTTGCTACAGTGTTCAACTCAAAGCAGAAACAAAACAAGTTTTCTTTTACTCTTTGTATAAAACAGAAAGACTGCAGCAACACTTCAGCTTAAAAACATACTGATTACGAGTCTATAAATCTTGTGTCAACAGTTCTAAGTCTGGGTTTACTGCATGACTGACACAATCCCGTTCTAATCAGGATCTGTTTAAGGATCCTGCAGAAGTAAAAGAATGATAAGATACATGTTACATCTTCAAAGCTAAATATGGATCAGCAGCACTACAATCAGACTAAGATGGCTTTAGTCAAGGAGTTTGAATCACCTGACCAATAGGACTGTCACAATTCATTTTGTGAATGTTAAATTGTCCTAGAAGTAAAAAAAAAAAAAACACTCCAATAAAAAACAAAGTGGAAATCGAAGTCTTTGTAAACGAAAGTGCTCTTCAAAGAAGGAGCTAGTTGAGTCCAATGCATCCAGTCTTTAGTGAAAAGACAGCAAGAAGAAAAAAACTAAAGTCATGCAAAAGGAAATCAATGAGCTTGTTTTAATTTATTATGTGATTTACTGAAACAGTTTTACCAGCCAATATAAATAAAAAAATTTTTTTTTAAAAACTCTTCTAAAATGTTTCCACTCAGAACATACCGCATATGAGGGTTACTTTCTGTGCCAACGTGAAGTGAACACATCTCTATATCTCGACTTTAAAAAAAGATAAACAATGAGCACAACAGCTAGAATATCATCACCTTCCTAAAATAACAGCCCAAGGTCAAAAACATTTCAGTGAAAAAATATCACCACATCTTTCTGTCCAAAAGATGTTTTATGCATTAAGAGAAAAAATAATAATAAAAAAATCACTTTTGGCACTTCAGCCATTATGCAATATGTTGGGAGCGTACCTTGATGATCTGTAGCTGGACTCCCTCATCAGTCTGGGGGCCCTGGAAGCAGTTGCAGATGGTTTCCACCAGGCGGTCGATCAGCCTCTTGCCCGGCACTTTATTGTCTGGGGCATTCCCGGTGATGTGACCGTATGCAATCAGTTTCTACAGGGGAGACAGAAGCAAAAAGGACATCTGAGCCGGTGATACTTCAGGAGATTTATGTTCAATGTATAACAATACATCAAATATAAGGTTAAATGAGGTTAGATGGTTAGATGATAACATTAAATGAGGCCACCTGGCAGCAACCCTAACCCATTTTATACTAAAGCCATCCTGAGCTAATCCCTCCTCAACCATGTAGACATGATCAGATTAGAGATGTAGAGATCAGATGTCAATATTGGTATCGATCCCAATATTAAAAAAATAAATAAATAAAATTCTAGCTTGGATATTTTAAGATAATGTGCCCGATCCATAAGGGCAGATCTATTCAGTCTAATTCTTTGCTTGGTGGTCTGAGCAACATCATGATTTATTAGTTATTTTACATCATATTTTGAATTCCTAATTGCACTTTCTGATCTATTTGAAATAAGGTTTATTGAAGTTTATTTTTACACGTTTGACCAACGTAGTCAACCTATTTGTGTCAGTTTCAGTTTCTTTATTATTTATTTTTACATTGGCTGTTCTACTCCTAATTGTACTGACTGAGCAAGTTAAAGTTGTGTTGTTTTTACATGTTTGAGCGAGCTTGAGAAGCTATTGGTGTATTTAAGTGTGCTGTACTGGTGCAGAGTTACCAAATAAATTAGTAATTCAGTACATTTATGTCTGTGTTTCTAAAAAAATAAAACGCTTTAAGTCAGTTTAGCAGTATCGGCCGATACCAAACCTCAGATATTGGTATCAGAAGTGGAAAAAGTGGATCAGTGTATCCCTATCAAAACCCCGCAAAAGCAAATAACAGTGGAGGAACTCTGTATTGGTTTGGTTGTCGACTGAGGAAAAGACTTGAACTTGAAATCATTTTTATCAATGCATCACCTTTTTCACCAGTGAAGCAGTGACTACTTCGTTCTGTGTGTTAGGGGTGTAATGAGGCAGAATGACTCCACCGCCCTCACTGTATTGGCATATTCAAAAAGCACATGTTTTGTGAAAGAAGCTACTGTCATCTTGTGGGAGCATCAATGTATTACAACATTGTAAAAGAAGGATTTTCACATCAACCACATAGCAGAAACTGCAACGAAAACATTGAAGTTTTTATATTTAAAATATTACCAAATATAAATGCATTTCTCATCCTTTTACCACAACACTAACTCAAAAGAAGTACAAACTGGATGATAGAACAAGCAACTGTGCCTAACAGGATCATTATTGAATGAAGTCATGAGGTCAGACGAGATTCAGAGCCTAGGAAAAAATGTGGAGTCTTTGTTTTAAGTGCACACCAAGCATGTGTAACAGGTGGAGCAAGATTTCACCAACACACCACCCTGCAACATACGGACAGGTAACCGAAAAACACCAGCTGTGGAGAGGAGACTAAAAGAGCTTGGATTTTAATGGCCAAACAGGTGTATATGTGTGTGGTAGTAAAAACAAACCTGCAAACAGTCCAAAGAAGTGCTAACTATCCGGGGGGACTTTGACTGGCAGGCCAGCTCGAAGGGCAGCACATATTTATCAGCTTCGATGTAGTTTGCTTTGGGTGGGACCACCGTGCCATCCCTGGAAGACAGACAGCTTAAAAAACAAAAACAAAACAAAGAACCACATTCTGCATTTTAACATTTTTAAAACAAATACAGTGTCAGATAATATGATTCACTGTTGCTCTGACACTGCAGAATTCCAGATAACTGAGATTTAAGCTTTAAACTTTATAAACACAAGGGCCTGAGGGCCGCCTGAAGAGCTGCTGATGCACTACAGCTGCAGCTGCTACTGATTCAAACTGGATTATAATAGTCCTTGGCTCCTCCGCATGCAAGTAGGAATACTTACTTTTGCTTTTCCAGTTCTTCCTTGATTTCATCTAAGACAGGGGAGACAAGAGAGGTCAAATGAGAACATGTATCCAAGGGCTAAAGGGTGAACAGAACATTTCTTTGGCAGACATATTTTAACCTGACACACAATCCTGTTACAGAGCAGGGTTTAACCTGAGACTGGGTCTGGTTTCAACACTCAGCATTTTACAATACTCAATATTTTACTGAACCTTCATCCCTCATGTCATTTCCCCTGCTACTCTAACTATTCTGACTAATAGCTTCAGATAGGGCTTCACAGTAACGTGTCAAATCAAATGTATTAGAATCCGATAAGAAAGACAGCTGACTTACCTCTAATTCCCTCAGAGGAACTCAGTATTTGTAACATACACAGAAAATGTCCCAATTATAGTTACATTATGATTTCATTACTAGAGATCATAGGAAAGTATGCGCTATACGTAAAGTTTTAATTAGTCCAGGTTCTAAACATAAAATTTAAAAGTCGATCTGCACCAATAAATTGTCCTCAATTTCCTTAATTTTGAGTGATCAGCAATTGGCCATTACTTATACGCAAGACCGATGTCTCATGTGTAGGTAATCTTATCTACTGATCTTATCTGCCTCAATGAAGGTCTAAACATCAGCCACTGTCCTATCTTGCTCTGCTGAGAGAGCGGGCTGACTGACAGACCTGCCCTTCAGGTAAAATCTACATATGCTAGATTAAATAGTCCTGTCATGACAATATTTAAAACCTAGGATTAACATACGCTATACTGCCAAAAGTATCGTGTAAGTATTCCAAATTATTGGAATCGGGAGTTCCAATCACTTCCAACGCCAGAGGTGCATAAAATCAAGCACTTAGGCATGCAGACTGTTTTTACAAACATTTGTGAAAGAATTCCATTCCAGTGAGACTGCAGTGAATTCCAGCATGGAACTGTGACAGGATGCCACTTGTGCAACAAATCCAGTCGTGAAATTTCCTCACTCCTAAATATTCCATAGTCAACTGTATTATACGAAAATGGAAGTGTTTGGGAACAACAGTAACTCAGCCCCGAAGTGGTAGGCCATGTAACCTGACTGAGTGGGGTCAGCGGATGCTGAAGCGCATAGTGCGAAGACGTCACCAACTTTCTGCAGAGTCAATCACTACAGACCTCCAAGCTTCATGTGGCCTGCAGATTAGCTTAAGAACAGTGCACAGAGAGCTTCATGGAATGGGTTTCCATGGTCGAGCAGCTGGGTCCAAACCATACATCACAAAGAGCAATGCAAAGCGTCGGATACAGTGATGTAAAGCACACCGTCACTGGACTCTAGAGCAGTGGAGGCGCGTTCTCTCCACTGAAGGCGCCTCAGTGGAGAGAAGAAGAGTGATTTGTCACTCTTCTCTGGAGTGACGAATTATGCTTCTCCATCTGGCAATTTGATGGATGAGTCTTGGTTTGGCGGTTGCAAGGAGAACAATATTTGTCTGATTGCAATATACCAAGTGCAAAGTTTGGTGGAGGGGGGATCATGGTATGGGGTTGTTTTTCAGGAGCTGGGCTTGCCCCCTTAGTTCCAGCGAAAAGAACTCAGTGCTTTTTTGTGGACGATTCCATGCTTCCAACTTTGTGGGAACAGTTTGGAGCTGATCCCTTCCTCTTCCAACATGCGCAAGGTCCATACAGACATGGACGGCAGAGTCTGGTGTGGATGAACTTGACTTGAGGTCAGGACTTGGGCCTGCACAGAGTCCTGTCACTTATAAAAAGCTATAGTTATAAAGCTCATATGTGAGGTGAGCGAATACTTTTGGCAATATAGTTTATTTAAGGCCAACTTATCTTTTTTCCCCTTATTATTCTTTACAAATTCAAGACATTTTAGGCCAAACTTACTTACGGTTGTATAATTAAGACTTTTTAAGGCCTTAATTCTAGAAGCATCAATTTAAGACTAAGGATGCAGGCATCATGTTAAGACAGGAAAAAATAAGAGGTAGCTTTTAGCACAACATAGCACAGAGGTGTCAAAGTATCAATCGCTAAATGATTTGCACAAATGTGATTTAAACTATACCAATTCCATCTAGATATTTTTTAAAGTACAGTAGGAGGACCTTTTACTTTCCTTGTAGGTAAAAGTAGAATTATGTTTTTTGTTTAATAAAACTGAATGGAGTGAGTGGTTGCCATATGTTATTAAAAAGCCTAAACCATTATTTTATGCTATGATGCCTTATTATTGAGATCTATGAATGCAGAGACTAAAATTAGACAAAACCATCTTGCACCAAAATACAGAATGCAAGATGACATGGTGTGTAAAATCTGCAAGGTCATGGAGGAAATGAAATAAGTAAGAACTTCTCTACAGCTAAAGGCTGAACAAAAGATAGAACTTTTTTTTATATGTTTATAACCAGAATGAAACTGCTAGGGTTCACTGCTAAATTTAGATGACAACGGGCAAATGAAGACATTCACAATTGTAATTATAAAATACAGCAGCAGCAGTAGTATAGTTTGTGTTTTTAAACTTAGGTTAGTCAAAATTATACATACAGGCTCATTTGTACACATAGTCACTCCTGTTAATAATTGACTAAATGTCCATTGTCAAGTTGTACTTTGACCACATCCTTATTGTAGCCATCAAGAAGCTACTGGAATATATTTGGCAGCGTGTGTGGCCATTCCATCATCTTTCAGAAGATGGAAAATTTGCTATAATGTTCAGGAACTGCCAAATGTCACCCCATGAACATGATCAGTGAAATTTGCAGCTGCTCATGCATATGGACAAGACAAAGACGGCTTTTCCAGTCAGACAACATTTGAGCTTTTTGACCACAATGACCAAAGTATGTTGAGAGCGGGAGGGCTTTGTTTCTCTGCTAGTTGTTGTGGGGAATTCCAAAAAGTGCATAGAGTAATGAAGTCAAACACTCAACTTCTTCTCAAAGCAGTAGTTAGATGGTTGAAACTTGGACAGAGTTCCTCATATCCTCATCTTTCCAACTTTAAAGCCACACAAAGATTTAAAGTGGAGCGGCAAAAGCAAACGAGGTGGACTAGCAATGTTTGCCAGATGATTGTGTCATCCAGGACGTGTTATTGTGGAATATCCTCTCTGCTGCCTGGGCATTGAGCTGTTAGCATGTCATCACACTATCATAAAGCAACAGTCTTCAGTCAGAGGCCTCTTCAGATTTATTGCAAGACTGACTGCTACCCGAGATCCTTCCTGCCAACAAGGACTCTTTGAAGATACTTGGATGATATGAGCTACAACATTTAACTTCCCTTCGAGATAAAATATTTTTGAAATAGCTCTAAAATAATCCCAAAAACACTCAACTGCTGGTTTATGCAATAGACAGAAGTAAGTTAAGTAAGTAATCTTTTGGGATATCTTTGACCCCGGAGATGTTGCAGATTCATGGATTATGCACGAAAATAACGCCTGTATAAAAAAAACAGACCAATTAGAGTGTTCTGCTAACAGCGGTAAAACATCCAGCAGAATCTTGTTAATGGATAAAAAAGCATTTGATCAAAGTGCATCTTCCTAGGAAACATTTGCCTAAATATTAGGAGTGTACAGTTATATTCAAGTCTGCATGTATTATTTAAGAAGATCTACAAAACAATGAAACTTGTGCACTCGATCCCTGCTATTACAAATCAATACAGTACATTTGTTTAATGTTGTTTAACTGTTCTACCATGGAAAAAGAAATGCATAATTAAAAGTCTAAATTGAATGTCTATAACCCACTGAGTAGCACATTTTTTTATATAAACAGCTGCAAATTAAAAAGACAGGTGTTATTTCTGTTGGAGATTGAGAAAAAAACAACAACCACAACTTGGGAATCATGCTTTTGCTGTTCCAAGATCCACACCATCTGATTCATATTAACCAATAAACAATGTGATAAACTCACTGTCATTTCTCATAGTGGGTTACACATTTATGTTAAATGTCACACTCATATAGATCCTGTGGAGGCTTAAAGCCTTTAAAACAGCACTATCTGGGTATGACGCTTAAAATAAATGGTTACAATAGATAAAATGTCCACAGGGAAGCTGGGAGAAATTAGGTGAATAACTTCAATGTTTCACTTCAAACTGGTCTTTCAGGTGACCAAGCAAGTCATCAAATCCTATGAATACTCCTGAGTGTAAACAAATACTAGACTGAAGGAGAAAGCATTAACGCACATGCATAGCTAGCTCTCATCAGACCTGATAGGGAGGTCATTTCAGACCAAAGACAGGCGGTTTGAGCTAATAAACACCAAAGACACCGTGAGCTCAGCAGCCTGACGTATGTAACACTATCTGTGAATGTGTTCAATGGAAAAGCAGGCCGGGTAGAGTATCCGGGAGTTGGATAGCTCCTGTGTGTGTGTGTGTGTGTGTGTGTGTGTGTGTGTGTGCACACAGCAGGACTGGACTGTCTGGCTGGGTGACAGTGCTACGTACAACGCACCCATTGGTCTGTTTGGCTAAACTAGCCACAGCGAGCTAACGACAGCTACATTTCAAACCGATGATAATAGTCATAGTTTAGCACACGGAGGAGAGCCATTATCAAACTGTGAGAGTGGTGGCAACACATAGCGACACACCACTGCCTTTAATCATTAGCTGACAGCTGAGCGTGAAGGAAAGGCCATCAAAGTGCACGAAGCTGAAGTTAGCTTCCGATATGACGGTTGATTAAAGGGCTATTTCGTAATTTTTGGTATCTGAATAAATTATGCGCGTTGTATTTTTTTATGCATTACAAACTGTGCTTAATATTAATAAATAAATTAAAGCTTGGTTGAGTGACACCGTAATTGCATTTGTGTAAATTTAAAGAGTTTTTCAATTATTTTGGGGGGAGAGGTGTGGGGGGTGTCTATGATCAAGTCCAGATGGAAAAACACATCTTAACAGACTCGTTAAAGCCTAAATACTCGTTAAGCCTAAATACATTTGTTTGAAATCACAATGTTTGATGTGGGAACAGAACATGGCTAATTCAATATACCCCCAACAACAAGCTAGACACAAAGAAATACATGAAATGTGACCCATAAAACGGTGTGTCGGAGCCAGAAACCTAACATAAAGCACCTACCGAGCGCCACCTGACAGGCTTTGCGCAGCTGGCTGTGTTGGTTCCTCTTCAATTCCTTATCCGACAGGATTTTCTCCAGCGCCCTGGACAGAAACATGCTCTTGGTTTTACTGTTTTCCGACTGCGAGTGCTGCCGTTGCTGCTCCCGTGGCGGCCGCTGTCGCTGCTCCTGCATCTCTCGGTCGAGTAACCGTTCCTCTCCTCAGGCCGTCATGTTCGGCCTGGCCCCCGCGAAGAAAGCAGGTAACGAGGGAAGCTAGCAAAAGCCAGGCTATCGGTGTCTGTCCAGTAGGGGTTCTATCTCAGCTCCAGCGCCGCCATGCTGGCTACACGTCACGTCATGTGATGGTGATGCTCAGCTACTAGTGTGTGTCGCTCGAAACCGAGCCGGTACCTTGGGTTCTTTTAGTTTACCCTAAACAGTAACAACTATGTCCTGTTTGTGCCAGCGGACGTCATTCTGGCAAAATGTTTATTTTATTACTTTTCTTTTAAACATTAGGCTAGAAAATAAAAAAGTTTATACATTACTATAATTATTCTTTGCATGGTTGTATACAAACAAACTCATTAAATACAAGAACTTGGCTTAGCTATTAATTGAAAGAACTGGAGCTAAGTAATGAACTTTAGGAACTTGGGACTCGCTTGCTTGCGCTGAACATGATCCGAATCCAGGAAAACATCCGGAATTTCCATGACTGGCTCACTGAGCTGTCATGGTCTGGCAACAGAACAGTCCAAGATGGACAAAAATAGTCTTATTGTCCAGTAGTTTGTTTAAACAAAAAGGGTACTTAACATGATCGAACTTTTAAAATACCACTTTTTAGAACTTTTTCAATCAGTCCTTTGAAGTAAAATCCGAGGTAAAATACGGCGAAACTATTGCAAGCCCATTTACTAACATTGTGTCAGTCAGTTGATACTCAATTCATTAAGCGACAAATGTTGAATATTTTAGACCTCTAAGGGGCGCTCACGTGTCAACTAAACACGATTTCCTATGGTTCTAATAGTTTATCTGAATAATAATCTCTTGCTTGGTTCTTGTATTATATTGTCATTTTATTATATTGTTCTTGTCAGAAATATTGTCATTCTGACAATATTTTTAGTCTATGATTTCGTTTTTATTCTACTCATTAAAAAACATGTTTAAATACTTTACAGGAAAAACAAATGTTCCACTTAAAAGGTAATATTAATTTCCATTATTATGATTCTGCTCACAATTCAATTAAAGGTAAAAGACTAGATTTCTCCACGCTGGTGTCGGAGGCCTTGCTTTCTCAAGTAATAACTGCTCCTCCGATACATTTTCATTCAAACCTTTGTGAAGAATTCTGTGTGGACTATTAACTATAATTATTTATATTTTGCAGCGTAGCTTGTAAAAAACAACTTTTTTCTTTACGTTATGGGTTTGAAAACTGGCTAAACGCGTCACTTAAACTTCCACTATCGTTTACGCACCGCTGAACCGCTCAACAGTTTCGCAGGTTAAGAGTTTTACAAACTGTCCACCAGATGGCGATAAAACACAGGGAAGGTTTTAATAATTCCTGTTTCTGAACGATGTTTATTCAGCGGTTGTAATCTTGCTGAGCATCCTGGATTAGTGGATTTATAAAAGCAAATAAAATGGTTGTTAATGGTGAATAGAAAAAGTATCCAATATCAACAATTTGAGAATGGTTTTCTTTGGCTTTTATTACGTGCACAAAAATGTCCACGTTTTGTTGCACCATTTCCTGGAAAATTGGAAGGTGCTTTGCTTTGTTACAGGAGAAAAATGGTAAAAGTATTTATTGTTAATAAACACTACTATTGCTACTAATATTTTAATTAATCTACATTGTTCAGTCAGAATTACTTGTGGGCCAAAAAGAAAAAAAAAAAGAAATAAAGCATTTCTAAAACAGCTGAAAATCCACTCATCCATCATCATACACGCTTATCCCTAGTGGGGTCACGATGGGAGCTGGTGCCCATCTCCAGCGGTAAACAGGCAAGATGCAGGGTACACCCTGAACAGCATGCCCACAGCTTAAAAGAAAAATCAAAGAAATTATATAATGACTAATTTCAAGGGACATTACTTTTGCAAGGCTCTGTATGTAATTTGTCCACATATTAAAGACAAAAACGCCAAGTATTGCTACATATTAGTTTATTGTATCCAGCTCCGCCAGTCAGCAGTTACAGGTGTGCATCTACTTTTTCTTATATTTCCAGTTCAACCTTATAACAATATCCTTCAGATGATAAAAATGTCCACCATACATATAAGCATTGATATGAAAATACTGACATTCTTCATTACAAATCTACATCACAGGATTTATCTGGCTAGAAAAAAAAAATATTACCTGATCACTTAAAAACAGTCGACACCAAACATCTGCCTATGTGGTTGTTAATACAACTGTCTCGCTGTCACCAAAAATAATAATTCACAGTATGAGAAAAGAAAATAGAAATAGTGTTTAATTTATTTAGCAGAGATTTTCCTGAAGCTTTAAACAGAGCGGTAAAATCTATAGAAATTATTTCTAAAGAAATCTCTACTGTACCTGGAGATTTACGACCAAAACCAAAAAATCAAATGATCATGAATACACAACAACAAAAAAACCAAACATATCCGTTATAAAAATATAATAGCATAATGTGTACAAAGAAAGAAAATATGAAGAAGATTACAGAATAAATAAAAAAATGTTGATGTAGTTACAATTCCAGTGTCCTGTGCTGTAGTTCAGAGATAAAGCTAATAAAGTAATAATTATAGATTTCCATTTAGAGAATGGTTCATTGCTATGCTTAGTGCTGGGAATGCTGCATTTTGTGGACCACACACAAGGCCAAAAACATCAAATGTAGTAAGTAGCCTGTGCTGTTATAAAAACATCTTTTAATCAGTCATGGAATTTCACAATCTAAAAGCCTCAGATCGTAAACACAGCTACAAATTATGAACATGAGCATTGCCTCAATTTAAATGAATATACTTTCACTTGCATAATTTGTTAAAAGTGACGGTGTGGACCCTGGTTTTATGTGCAACAGTAAAATAAATGCTAAAGTAAGACTTAGCACTTCAATAAGGAGAATAGATACTTGAAAATCCAGTCTACGTGCTCTCACTTTACAGAGGGAGTTTGCAACAGAAATGGACGTACTGTTTATGGTTATGTCTGGAATTGAAAGGGTTTCAATTCAATTATTTTAAGATATTATTCTAAAAACATTTAAAATATTAGACCAAAGGATAAAACCCACCAACATTTCAGTACCACCTGGAACCACCAGAGGGGGTCATTTTTTCCCCAGATGACATTTAAGTCTTTAGTGATAGTTTGTTCATTATTTTGTGCTTCCTCGTGTTTTTACTGAAGTTTGAGTCAAACTGAAGAGTGAAGTATGTGAACTGGTATTGCTAATAATATTACTGCACTGTATCAGATTGTTCTATACGACATCATTACAATGTGTGCACCCTTCAAAAATCAATATATTTATCATAATTATTCCAGAATCTGAGCAAAAATTTCACTTTGTTTTGCTGAGTATGCATCATTTCCGTTTCAGTGAGGCATAAACCCACAGTAGATCCTCTGTGGATCTACTTTTACATCACCATAATGCTTTCATTTTAGTCATTTACTTCAGAGATGATATAGACTTAAAAAAAAAAAATAAGACACTGGAGGTTAAATTGAAGAGAATTCAAGAAAGTGCAGACAGGGCAAAAATGGCTCCTTTGGTGGTTCTTAGATTATTATCATGTGGTTCATAAGACGGCACGGCCTCACCTTTAACAAAGAGAGAGAGTTTGTGTCAGCTGTACCTGCAGCTGTGTGTTCAGCGGTGACTCAACCTCAGCAGGGACACAGACACGTCATCTAACTCACCTCAGAGGTTGTGTTTACCAACATGGTTACAGCAACGCTATTTTTGGACCGTCAGCACGCTTGTCGACGTATTACAGCTGAATGAAAATGGGGGATTTGATAGGAATGATGGCAAATGGCAGACGAGTTAGAGAAAATCCCGTTTGTAAAATTGTGTTTAAAACCCCCCCACTAATCTAAATTCCATTTCTGAAAGCATTTGGGCATGTTTTGAATCCTTATCACATATACATTTTGTGGTTTACACTTTGAGTCCTGGAGTTTGTGCAGAGTTCATGCCAACATGCACTCCAGATTAGAATTTTATTTATTGGGATTTTTTTGTGGGGGGGGGGGGGGACTCAAATTTTGGTTTGTTCGACCTGTTTAACTCAAGGCTGTTCAAACATCTTCACCAATGGCGCTAAAAAGTCTATCTATATCTTTATGAAGTCATGGCATGATTTAGATAATGGCTGAATAATCTTAAATATATTGATCCAGAAAGAACCATGAAAATCATATTCACATTATTTCACAAGTCGACCAAATGGCAGGGGAAACAATCATGAGAAGTAGGAGTGCAATATGAAGGACAGAGAGCATGATTCATTCACAGATATCTTATTCTGGAGTTAATCACCACTCAAAATTGGTCTTCTAAGAAAAAAATAATCTCCATGAATAGCAATGAAAATAAAGCAGGTTTCAGAGTAAAATGTTTTCACTGAGGCAATCTAATAATAATGATAACCTTCTTTTTGCAGTCGGTCACCCTTATAATGAGGTACAAAAAGGAAGAAGGGTAATAACAGTGGTTAAAAACCATCAAAACAAAGACTTGCTAGGTTGCTGGAAAGTAGTGTTTACCATTTGAATGAAGTAAATGTAAAAAGAAGAAAAGCAGGTGATTGGAAGGGATTGTCAACTAATAACTGAGCTAGAGAGTAGGGGTGCACTGATAAATCGGCCCTGATTTCCTTAATTTTGGGAGATCAGCAATCAGTAGATATCTGCATAAGACACTGATCTTATTCACCAATCTTATCCATCACCAGTCTTAATTAGCAACTTCTCAGACCAAAAAGAAAAAAAAATGGTATCAACCAAAATTGGAATTGTTGAATCCTTTGCAAAGATTATTTGTAATGGAGCCAACTTGTTCAATGAAAATATTTGAAGACCAAATGAGGGTGTTGAGTTTACCAGTTAAAAAGCTAAAACCCACAAACTGCACTGGTACTGAGATGAACTGGAGAGCAGCAGTGGCTCTGTGTTCCTTCTGATCACCACTATGGCACTCCAGCGTGATGATTGGCATGTAGGGAGCAGCATATGGTGCGGTGTTTGACGTTCAACACATACCCATATAACTGTGCTCCTCAGATGAGGCCACTGAATGCGATTGAGACGCTGCTGCACCTCCCAGTGATCAGTGTGTTGAAACCCAGTCTACAGTGTGATGACTGTGCCCTCCTCCTCCAGGTTCCGCCTCTCCTTCGCTCTGTCGGGGGATGGCGTGGTGGAACTGGCATTGGTGTTGGTCAGAGATCCGCTGCTGCCGCCGCTGCCACGCAGGTTCCCGTTGGCATTTATGGAGAAGGCAGAGCCGGAATTGGCGGCAGTGGCGGTGCGAAGGTTGAGGTGCGGTTCATAGCGAGGCAGAGACGGCATGCTGTAGTTCGACGGAGTGCGCCGAATGGTCTCCGCCTCGCCCCCCATTTCGATCACCACGTCCTCGTCGTCTTCGTCGCTCTCCAGCTCCCCAACGGAGAAGTTCTGGATGATGTGTGTCGGCCCGGCGATGGCAGCTGCGCCGTGGGGTAAATAGCCATGGTAACTGGCACCGTTGTCCGACGAACTACCAGAGGCAGCGCCTCCACCTACTCCACCGCCGCGAACGACATTGTTCCGCTGATTGGCAGGCTTCACGGTGATGATGAGGTTGTGGCTGTTGGCAATCATCATGTCCGTCACCTGGTCCAGAGACTTGCCCACCACCTCGATGCCATTCACCTCCAGAACCTCGTCGTTGACAGCCAGCAGGCCTGTGCTTTCAGCCAGGCCGCCGGGCACCAGGCGAGAGATGAAGATCCCTGGGACCTTCTCCAGGCCCTGTGGAGTCACTCGCACGCTTGAGCCGTCGCGGATATAGAAACCCAAGGGCTTTTCCTGACCATGCTTGTACAGACGGACACGCCTGTGCGTCTCCGGGAGGATGTCCACGTCGATGATGGACGACACAGGGCGGAAGTCTTTCGGGAGGCTTATGATCACTGGAGGCTTCTTCTTGTTGGGGTCAGGCCGCAGAAGAACCGCAGAGAGCACCGTATTCTTCTTCCTGGTCAGTGAGTCTGTACCAAATGTTGTGTAATCAGCTTCCTCTGCAAAACACAAAAGAGAGGAAGTTAAAAAAAAAAAGGCGAAGTAGAGAAGGGGAAGATGGAGGGCAAATAAAAAATGAAAAGTGATTTAAACAGAAGTAACTTCTTTTTATGTATGCATTTCCCAATAATCAAGTGTTGTTTTGTAGCACAATCATTAATACAGTTCCTGTTACTTCAGTTAACTTTAGTTGTTATAAAAATGCCATATATCAATAAATGACTAAAATTTCACTCTCTAATTTAGCGACTTGTAAGTGGCCCTATGTCTCTTTAAGACACTCCTGCTCTTTCTGAAACTCTGCCTTCAAGAAGTCATCACAACAGCACGCCTATTAACCCTTTAACAATGTTTTTACCAGCGTTGTTCTGAAAGTAGCTTCTGTAATGAGCTCAGCAGATGCGCAGCACCACCAGGTGTTTGCTAATTGCTGCTGGCTAGTTTGAAGGAGTTGAGTGGGTGAGGTGTAGAGGCAGGGTCAAATGGTTGCCATGGTAGATTAAAGGATTTCTAAAACATGCATGAAAGAGTCAAAGCAACACAAACTTAAAAAAGTTGATTTTACATAATACTGCCACACATGAAACAGTTTCTACGCCTGAAACTCTGTTTCATCATGTAATTTGAGACCAATTTTATTTTATTATTTTTTTTATTTTTTTGCTCTCAGCCTGAGGCATTGCTGGAAGAAGGATTCTGACTGCTCCCTTTTGGTCGCACTGATGAAAAAAATCCACCACAGCCAACAAGTAGCTTGGCAAGTCGACTTTTGAAAATCAGGTTTTTCCATCTTGCTGAAGCCAAAAATGCCCCCTCCTTATGCTGCATCGAACCCTGCAGGTGCATGTGGTGAGCCGATATTCTGCATTATTTATTTACCAGGCATATGGTTGGCTTGGCAGAATGTTCACATGAAATTTCTATTCTAACTGATGAAAATCATTCAGCAAACGGTGAAAATCTCATGAATCATTAGGGTTGTTGTGATGCGAAAACTCAATACTGATACTGGAGAAAATCTTCAATCTCATTTTAGATTTCTACTATGTGCATTTCTACACATAGTATAAAAAAATCTTAAGGCTGACCAGAAAGTGAGGATTACTGGCTTGATCAGGTAGCCAGAAACTCAAAAATCAATTTCTTTTCTATTCAATGAATGCACATACTAAGTTGCACCAAAAACAAAGTCTCTTAGATTTTTGTCTTTTTTTCTTCTTCAAATTTTCATTCCTGCTTTTCTTGGGTTGAGGGGATTGCTTTTTTTGTTTACAACCATTCTCTCATTTTGGATGCATTGTGTTTCAATACATTTTATACTTTCCTCTTTTGTTATGATGCATAACCATAGCAACAGATTGGGAGCAACTGATTAACATGGCAAAAGATGAAATAATGCCAATAACTCTGAAGAATTTTGACTAATGACTTTCAACAACATTAAATTTTCCTTTGAGATTAATAAAGTATTCTTGAATTTGAATTTAAGACGATGGAAGAAGACTCAAGAGCTTTTGTTAGTATCAGTGAGGTGTTTAAAAATGAAGTCAGAGGATGCAGATAGGTAGGAAGTAATTTAAAAGGAAACCGTTTTAGTTTATTTCAAATCTTGCAGAGATAATTTTCATTTATACAAAGGCAGCAATCATAGAAAGTTGGAAGGACTGTTGCCTTGCAGTAAAAAGGTCCTGGGTTTGAATCCCAGTTGGATGAATTGCTGCCAAATGTTTTCTGCATATTTCACCTTAAGGCAAGACGGAGGCTGGTGTTAACTCATCAGTAGAGAAAGTTGAAACTATGTAATAATTTTGTCTTTTGTTTGAAATGTCAGTCAACTGTTATGCAATTGCACAAGTATGATTAACAGCACTAAGAGCCACCTCTTGGCTCTGATTGGTTGTCTCTGATCAAGCAGTGTATGACAGTAGGGAAGGCAGAAGGAGCTTGATTTTTTTTTTTTTTTTTTTTTTTTTAAAAAAATTTTTTTTTTTTTTATATGGAAAAAATTTTAAAAAAAATAAAA